>NC_058131.1:175631188-175647544 GCF_016433145.1 Gracilinanus agilis | reverse complement strand
TGAAGGGGAAAGGTGGAGCATGAATCATGTAACCATGTTAAAAATGAATATTAATAAATGTTAAAACAAATAAAAAAAAAAGAATTCATAAATCACATTCTTCAGTTTCTTCTTACTAAAATCTGTTGAGGAAATATCATACCTTTTGCATGCTAAGATCTATTCTACCACTAAAAGTAATGGAAATTCCCTTTTTTGAAGGACAAATAAATTTTAAGTCATGTTCTCTGCTCTGTTAAAAGTGGAAAACTTTTTCCTCAATCCAATAGCATGAGTCAAGTTGAAGCCACATTTTTAAACCTTTTCTTCTATTTCTGAGTTGGGGTTGTGGTGAATGACTAGGTCTGTCCCTATTCCAAATGGATAATAACAGGGAGCAAGTCAATAGCCTCTCTAGCCTTGTTATAATCTCTCCATTCTCATGGTCAACACCTTAGGTCAGACCTTTTCTCATTTAACTTGGGCTATGGAAGAAGCTTCTTAATTAGCTTTCTTGTCTCTAGTCTCTTCCTTTCTTGAAGGTAACCTCCAAACAACTGCCAAGTTGATATTCCTAAACACAGGCCTGTCCACAACTTTGGACACTCTCCTGCTCAGAAAGCAACATTGGCTTTCTATTGTTTCTAGAATAATATGCACTCTTTTGTTTGACAGTTAAGAGTTTTTCATAACCTGGCTACCATTTTCCCCTAGACATTTGACATTACTTTTCACTGAGTATTCTATGTTGCAACCAAATTTAGTGTTCCTCATCTATACATGATTCCATTTCTACTTCTGTATTTGGCATCAGCTTCCTACCATACCTAGAATGTTCTTGTTTTTCATTACAAATAATGAAATTTTCTTCCCCTTTAAGGCTCACTTCAAGCCACCAAATTCCTTCCTCTCATGAAGTAATGTAATTTCTTTGAAGTGCTGTCTGGGGACACCAAGTAATTGAGTGCTCATTCAGCATCACCTAGCCCATGTGAGTCTAATGTTATGCTAATTATGAGGTCAGTTCTCTAACCCAATGTCATCCTCCTTCACTGAATATGATAAAGCCAGTATTCATGGTATCATAGGAGGTTCTGGGCAATACACAAATGCAGGAAAAGAGGAAGATAAATGGAGAGAGAAGAGTAGGGGAGAGACAGACAGATAAACATGAATCAAACACACAGACTGAGATATTTTTATTTCATATTCATTTGTCTGTGCACATATGGTTTTTCTGGTGTTTATTGTATGACTAGGACATAACACAGAGAATCATATACCATTGATGTTTAATAAATGCTTGTTGAGTTGAATTGAATACATGTGCTCAAATAGCACACATGAAAATTAGCTATTTGAGCAAATGTATACACACATATAATGTAATGTAATATAATGTAAGCAAATCAGAAGGTAGAGCTGAAGCAGCATTTTAATTATATATCTATCATCCTTACTTGTCCTTCATATCCCCAATTTCCAACTGGATAGGCAGAGAAATTGAGGGGGGGAGAAACAGAGATAGAGACACACACAGAGAGGGAGATGAAGAGAGAGAAAGAAGGGAGGGTAGAGAGAGAGAAAGGGAGTTATAGGTGGTTATATTGTTTGATATTAAAGGTTAAAGCTTTAATATCTGGCTACTGCACCAAGACTTTGGGGCATCCTACATACCAGTGATGGAGAATCTTTTAGAGTTGGAGTGCTGGGCCCTTTCCCCACTCCAACCCCCAGACTGAGTGTCATGCCTGTCCCCCACCTTGCCCCCTGCCTCCCCTTACCCCAGACAGTAGAGGGAGGAAACTCTCTCATTGGACCCCTGGGCAGAGGGGCAGCTGAAGTGAGTAATGTCCTTAGGGGCATGGAGAGGGGGAGAACAGCTCTGCCCTGAGTCCCTCTGGCTTTCTAGTAACAAATTCTGGAGGGAGACTGCAGGAGTGCCCACAGAGAGAACTTTGGGTGTCCTTTTGGGCATGTGTGCCACAGGTTCACCAAAACTGCTATAGGAAGCACCTCTGATTCTAATGAATTGATGACCGCTGCTTTTCTCAGCACATGTTGGTAGTGCTTTATTCCTTCTCTTCCTTAAGAGAAGTAATAACTCTGTTTTCTATCTTCATATCCAAAGGACTTGACACATTTTATCCTTGGTTCTTTTCACTTCCTGAATATAGTAGGCACTTAATCAGTATTTATGGAACAGAGCTAAACTTAATGAAAGTGCTTTCTCATTAAATTTAAACTTAGGTATTATAATATACTATTTAAGAATTCATGCAACTCAAAAAGAAGCAAGGGAATAATATATGGTCATTGCAAATAACCTTTCTTGGTGATTGTTCTTTAAAATATATAAAATAATCCTCTGAGATTACAGAATAATAATTAATACAGAAGGAATAATACTAGATCTTGTTTTCTACTGAGCTTGAGATATTGTCATCATTAGGCTCCAGCACTTATTAGTCAAATGATCATGTCAAAACCATTAAAAAAGGGTTTCAGTGTCCCCATCTGTAAAATGGCTCTAATGATTTTTCTATGACTTCACAGGTTTATTTTACTATAAAATTTCACAAAAGTTAAAAGACACTAAACATTATTAAAAAATAATTTGATACACTAGAATGAGTCCTAGATGTTTAGTGAAGAGATCTGAGATCAAATTCTCTGTGACACTAGTAGATGCATGATCATAACTGAGTCAAATGAGTCATCTGAGTAGTCAATTTCCTCAAAAGTAAAATGAATACAGTGATATTATTCCATAAATTTAGTGTGACTCTGGGTGTGTAAATCATTTAATCTCTCTGTGCCTCAGACAATTTAATTTGTAAGGATATTGTATTTTACCAATTACATGTAATAATTTTCCACATAAGTATTCTGAATTTGGATGATCCATATTGTCTCCCTCCCTCCTTTCCCCCCCTTCTCATAGATGGTATGAGGTTTGATCTGGGTTATACATTTATTATCATGCAAAACATATTTCCAGTGTTCATTTTTATAAGTGGATAATCATATAAAACCCAAACCCCCAAATCAAAGCCCAGATAAAATAAAGTGAAAAATAGTGTGCTTTGATTTGCACTCCAATCCCAACATTTTTCCCCCTCTGGTGGTGGAAAGAATTCTTTGTTATAAGGCATTCAGAATTGTCTTGGATCATTGTATTACTGAGAGTAACTAAACCTTTCATAGTTGATCATCATACACTATTGTTGTTACTATGTACAAAGTTCTCCTGGTTCTGTAAATTTCACTCTGCATCAGTTCATGTAGGTCTTTTCATCTCTTTCTGAAATCATCCTGTTGAAATCATCATCATACGCCATAATTTGTTCATCCATTCCCCAATTGATAAACATCCCATTAATTTCTAGTTCTTTGTCACTACAAAAAAGAGGTGCTATAAGTATTCTTTTTATTTTTTTAAACCCTTACCTTCTGTCTTGGAGTCAATACTGAGTATTGTTTCTAAGGCAGAAGAGTGGAAAGGGCTAGGCAATGGGGGTCAAGTGACTTGCCCAGGGTCACACAGCTGGGAAGTGTCTGAGGCCAGATTTGAACCTAGGACCTGCCATCTCTAGACCTGGCTCTCAATTCACTAAGCCACCCAGCTGCCCCCTAAGTATTCTTTTACAAGCAGGTCCTTCACCTAATTTTAAAAAATCTTTTTGGGATAGAACTAGCAGTGGTATTACTGGACCAAAGGATATGTACTGTTTTATAGTCCTTTGGGCATCATTCCAAATTGTCCTATAGAATGGATAGGATCAGTTCACAGCTCCACCAACAATGTATTAGTGCACCAATTTTGTCACATCCCCTCCAACATTTATCATTTTCCTTTATTGTCATATTGACTAATCTGATAGGTGTAAGATGATAGCTCAGAGTTGTTTAAATTCACATTTCTCTAATCAAGAGTGATTTAGAAAAATTTCCATAGATTATTGATAGCTTTGATTTCTTTATCTGAAAACCATTTGTTTATATATTTTGACCATTTGTCAATTGGACAATGTTGTTTGTGTCATAAAAAGAATTTGGTAAGGCTTCATCTTTGCCTATTTTGCCAAATAGTTTATATAGGATTAGGATTAATTGTTCTTTAAATATTTGATAGAATTCATTTGTTAATGAATCTAGCCTTGGGGATTTTTTCCCTAGGCTTGTTCACTTTCTTTTTCTGAGATAAGATTATTTAAATATTCTATCTCCTCTTTTGTTAACATGGAAAATTTATATTTTTATAAACAGCCATTTCACCTAGATTGCCAGATTTATTGGCATATAATCAGGCAAACTAATTCCTAATAATTGCTTTAATTTTTCCTTCAATGATGATGAATTCACACTTTTCATTTTTGATAAAGTTAATTTGATTTTCTTCTTTCCGTTTTAAAATCAAATTAATCAATAGTTTATGTTTTTAATATAAAATGAATTCCTAGTATTTTTTCAGTATTTCACATTTTAATAGCACTCTTAATTTGTTTTTATTAATTTCTCATTTTTTTAGGATTTCCAACTTAGTCTTTAATTAGAAATTTTTTATTTGTTCATCTAGTTTTTTTTTTACTTGAGTGCTCAATTCATTGATCTGATTTTCCCTCTATTTTGTTGGTGTAATCATTTAGAGGTATAATTTTTCTCCACAAGTACTGCTTTTGCTGTATCTCATGAATTTTGATATGTTGTCTCCAAATTTTCATTCTCTTTAATGAAAATATTGATTTATAGTATGTTCTTGGACCCATGCTTTTTAAAGAATTAGACTATTAGATTATTTGGATTCCAATTTATTTTTACTCTGTCTTTCCATGGACCATTGTTTACTATAATTTTATTGTATTATGATCTGAAAAGTATGCATTTATTATTTCTGTCTTTGTGTATTAGGTTATGACTATTTTATGCTCTAGTACATGGTCAATTTTTGTTTATGTACCATAAACTGCTGAGAAAATGTATATTTCATTTTATCCTCATTCAATTTTCTCCAGAAAGCTATTTAATCTAACTTTTCTAAGATTTATTCATTTCCTTTGCTTTTTTCTTGTTTAGTTTTTGGTTCAATTTATATAGTTCTGAAAGTGGGGGGAGATGAGGTCCCCCACTAGTATAGTTTTGCTGTAATTTTCCTTCTGAAGCTTATTTAATTTCTCTTTTAAATATCTGGAGACTATAAAATTTGATTCAGAAATGTCTAGTATTGCTATTACTTCATTGTATATAATACCTTCTATCAATGTAATTTCCTTCCTTATCTCTTTTAATTAAATTTATTTTTCCTTTAGCTTTGTCTGAAATCATGATTGCTACTCCTGCTATTTTTTAAATTCAGTTGAAGCCCAATGGATTCTGCTCCAGCCATTTATCTTTACTCTGTGTGTGTCTACCTGTCTCCAAGAGGTTTCTTGTAAACACCATATCATAGGATTCTGTTTTTTTAATGCACTCTTCTATTTGCTGCTATTTTATCACTGAGTTTATCTCATTTACATTAATATTTGTGGATTACCATATGTGTATGCTCCTTCATTGTTTTTTTCTCACTTTTGATCCTATTTTTCTTTTCACTCTTTCCCTCATTACAAGTGTTTTGCTTTTAATCACTTCCTCTGATTCCTCTCCTTTATATTACTCTCCTCACCACCCCCTGTTTTATTCCCCTCCTACTTCTCTTTAGGATAAGATAGAATTTGGTATCCCAATGAGTATGCTTGCTATTCCCTCTCTGTGCTAATTCCAATAAGAGGAAAGTTTAAGCATTGTCTGTCACCACCTTCATCTTCCCATCGGCTATTATAGTTTCTTCCCCCTTCTCATCTTGGGTAACTAGGTAGTATTATAGATAAAACAATAAGGCCTGAAGTATGGAATCAGTGACTTTAAATATGGCTTCAGAAACTTAATAGTTGTCCAACCCTGGTCAAAGCCCTTACACTTTGTTTGCTTCCATTTCTTTCTGTGAAAAATGGGGATAATAAGGGTACCTAGCTTCCAGAGTTGTAGTGAAGATCAAATAATATAATAATTTTAAAATTCTTAATACAGTATCTGGCACATAACATAGTAAATACTATATAAGGCACATAAGTAAATACTATATACGTGTTATCTCTTCTCCTTCTCCTTCTCCTTCTCCTTCTCCTTCTCCTTCTCCTTCTCCTTCTCCTTCTCCTCCTCCTCTTCTTCCTCCTCCTCCTTTTCTTCCTCCTCCTCCTCATCTTCTTCTTTCTTTCTCTCCTTCTCCTTCTTCTCTCTCTCTCTGTCTCTCTCCGTCTTCTCTCTCCCCTCTTCCTCTTTCACTATCTGACTCTGTCTCTTTCTGTCCTTTTTCTATCTCTCCGTCTCTTTCTGTCCCCCTCTCTATCTCTTTCTCTCTCTGTCACTCTCTCCCTCTCCCCTTGTCTGTTTCTTTCCCCCAACTAAATTCTTCTTTCCTTTTCTGTGAAGAAAAGTGCTTTCTGTGAAGAAAAGTGATGGTATACAGCTTGAGGTAAAAATGTGGAATCAGAATGCTATAGTTGGAAAGGTTTGTGGAGATCATATAATTGGGCCTTGCATTTTTCAGAGGAGCAACCTAAAGTCGAGAGGTATACAATGACTTTTCTGTGGTCATATAGCCAGTAAGATTCAGGCAATGGGGCAGAGTTAAAGCCTAGTAGTGAAGCATATACATACAAAGTATATGAATAAGTTATAATAAGTATACAAAATGCTACACCAGTAGGAATAAAGTTCTGTGTTCAAATTCTGCCTTAGATACTCATATTATGTGAATTATTTGAGACAAGCATTAATTTTGGTCTGGTTACATTTTTGTGTACTTGTGTTCACAAGTATACATATCTACTTTTCTTGGCACTGGACTGGCTCAAAATGTCAAGCTTTGATCAGGTGAGTATTATAACAATCTGAATTTCTCATTTAATTCTTTGCTTTTTGAGTGCTAGAATTCATGCCATACCTATTTCATTGCTCTTTTTAGTTTAGTTTTAATAATTATTTTTTTCTTAAAGGATATTGCTCTAAGGAAATGTGCAAAAGTCATAGTCTTCAAAGAGCACACTTCAATGACTAGAGAAATTGCTCTGGCTGATGATGTAAGGATGTCAAGCCTTTCAATGATCTACAATGAGAAACAGATTCAGTCACATCAAAGGATAAAGGAAAATGTGGCCCAAAAATCACTGAAGCTGACAAAATGTTGCTGCAAAAGAGTTTAATGTATCCTTATAAAACAAATAAATACCAGAGAGAAATGATAGCAGGGAGAGATCCCTCTAATATGCACTGAAGGCTTTCCAGAATTTGCAAGAACAGTGAGAAAGACACTTAAGAAACATATAAAACAAAATTAAAAATGTTAACCATTGCTATGGGGAAAAATACTAATACTAGATTACTGCACTACTGAAGATTGGAGAAAGCTTAGTTTTTTTTTTAAACCCTTGTACTTTGGTGTATTGTCTCATAGGTGGAAGATTGGTAAGGGTGGGCAATGCGGGTCAAGTGACTTGCCCAGGGTCACACAGCTGGGAAGTGGCTGAGACTGGGTTTAAACCTAGGACCTCCTGTCTCTAGGCCTGACTCTCACTCCACTGAGCTACCCAGTTGCCCCTAAGCTTAGTTTTTAAGCTTTAGTTTTTAAGGATGAAAATCACTTTTATTTTCTTTAAAGTGAACAAAACTCTTGCCTAAAAAAGCACAGATGGGCCAATAAATAATCTGAGCATCTTAATCAGACTATTATCCACCCACAAAGTATTTGGAGGAATTTTTACTTCTAGTGCCCCTGGAAGTTTTGTCTCCATTAACAGAATGATGAGTTTTAGTAAATATATTAATATTTAGAAAAGTACATTTTTTCAAGAATTACAAAAATTTCCAAAGAAAGATGAAATATTGTATTTGGTCTTTGTACCATTGTAGACATCATGAAAAGTTTAGAAATTTATCAAAAATATGAAGATAAGCTTGTTTCAGTGGCTTAGTAAGTTAACTTACTTAGACCCCTTTGAAAACTCATTTCTATAACTAAACCTGACTAGAAAAAATGGAAAGGTAATCAAAGGTACACTTAATATCTGATGGGATAAAAGTATAGGTACATGATAAAAGATAATAAAAATCTGTCTAAACTTTGGGAACCAAATTGTGTAAAAGAAACTTTGAAGCAAAAACAAGAAAATAAAAGCATTTTAAAGACATAAAATATTGCAAGTTTTATTACATGTAGATATGTTTAATTATTTTGATTTGTCCAAGATAAATTACATAGTAAAATCACTTGGCCTCTCTTAACATGTTTCTTCCTTAATACAATTTAGATGTTGTATTTGATGATCTCCAAGATCCCTTATAGTACAAAATCCATTGTCCTAATATGCTAAGCCTAGCATTCCTTCTACTATTCCATTTATTAATATTAGGTGGACTTGTTACTATAGATGAAGTCTTTGAGGTACCTAAAAATTATCCAAAGGAATGAACCTTTGAGGCAGTATGTTACAGTGGACTGAGTACTAGAGTGAAGAAAGGGAGGGGGAACAGAGGATCAAGTGTCAACTCTGTTGTTCATTCCTTATTAACTGAAGAAATTAATATACTAAGCCTCATTTTCCACAAATATAGAACAAGAGACCTAGACCAAGTGACCTCAAAGGGTAACTTCTAGTTCTGAATCTATTATCCCATAGATGAGATAAAAAAAAAGTTTGTTAGCTAGTAAGTCAACATGCATTTATTAAACACCTACTACTATCTGCCACGTACTGTGCTATACATTAGGGATATTAAAAATGACAAAAGATTGTCTATGTTCTCATAGTCTAATAGGGGAGAGAAAATTCAAACAATTATAGAAAAACAAAATGTATAAAGGATAATTTAAAGATAATTAATTAGAAAATGAGTGACCAGGCAAGACTTCTTGTAAAAGGTGGCATTTTGGCTGGGATGTAAAATGTGTGGAGTAAAATGCCTCTATCCCTTGGAAAAATGGATGTCACAGAATAACATGTCATAAAGCTGGTGTTTCCTAGCATCACCTGGTGTCAGTGTTAGTGTGAGTGGCACCTTTTATTTGTTACAGAGAAGCCTGGAAAGTCAGGAAGTGCATATGAGAAGGGAAGAATATTCTAGCCATACAGTTTTCACATGAAGAAATCAAAACTATCAATAAGCACATGAAAAAGTGTTCTAAATTCCCCCTGATTAGAGAAATACAAATAAAAAATTACTCTGAGGTAACACCTTCTATCTAGTAGACTGGCCAATATGGCAGCAAAGGACAATGATAAATGTTGGAGTGGATGTGACAAAATTGGGACACTAATGCATTGCTGGTGGAGTTGTACATTGGCCCAATCATTCTGATGGGCAAATTTGGAATTTTGCATAAAGGGCTTTAAAAGAATGCTTGCTCATTGATCCGGTCATACCACTCCTGGGTTTGTACCCCAAAGAGATAATAAGGAAAAATACTTGTAAAAATATTTATAGTCATGCTCTTTGTGGTGGCAAAAAACTTGGAAAATGAGGGGATATGGCTGAACATATTGTGGTATCTTATGGTGATGGAATACTATTGTGGTGAAAGGAATAATGAATAGGAGTATTTCTATGTGAACTAGAAAAACCTCTAGGAATAGTTGCAGAGTGAAAGAAGCAGAAACAGAAGAATGTTGTAGATAGAGACTGATATATTATGGCACAATTCAATGTAATAGACTTTTCTATTAGCAGCACTGCTAATATTCTATTAGAAGCACTGAATCTAGAGAATTCAGAAGAAAGAATGCTATCCACATCCAGAAAAAGAACTGTGGGAGCAGAAATGGAGAGGAAGAACAAATTGCTTGATCACATGGTTTGATGTGGATATGATTGGGGTTTTGATGTTAAAAGATCACTCTATTGCAAATATGAATATCATGGAAATAGATTTTGAACAGTGATACATGTAAAACCCAGTGGCGTTGCTTGTCAGCTCTAGGAGGGGGAAGGGAAGAAGGAAGGAAAAGAACATGAATCATGTGAAACATGGAAAATATTCTAAAGTAAATTTAAAAAGAATACTTTATCCATGGACAACAGCCAGTGAAAATGTCCATAACCTGTTTAGTGAAAGCTTCATTTGAGATGCAACAAAAAAGTCAGGGTCAATACGCCATAGAGAATACAAAGGAGTAAAGTGGAAGAAAACCAGAAAATGTGTGTGGTAGGTGAGGAGGAAGATGGTGAAAGGACTTTGAATGTCAAATAAAGAATTTTATATTTGATCATGGATGTAATAAGAAAACACTAGCATTTATTGAATGTGTGTGGGGTGACATAAATTCTGTGTTTTTATTACTTTGACAGCTGGATAAAGGATGGACTTGAGAGTTGAGGCAGGGAGACCAATCAGCAGCTAGAGATCAGATGTGATGCAAGAGAGAATAATCATTTAAATATCTATTATATTCTAGGCAATGTATTAAGAGCTTTACAAATATCTCATTTGACACCCATATCAGCCCTTTGAGGTAGGTACTATTGTGATCATGAAGCTATTATGCCTGAGGCTAGATTTATCTTAGGTCTTCCTCATAAAAGACCCAGTGCTCATCTGATTGTCTAGAATATAAGCCCTCCATAATGCATGCTTGTACTGTGATGGTATCAGAAGAGAGAATGGAACACACGTAAGAGATATTATGAAGGTAAAACTTACAGAACTTGGCAGTTTTGATATGTCAGGTGAGGAAGAGAGAAGAGTCAAAGAAGACACCTAGGTTTTGAGCCTGGGAAATTAGTGATGACCTCAATAACAATATGGAATTTTGTTAAGGGAGAGTGTTTTAGTTCAGTTTGGGGCAATTTGAGTTAAAGATGTCTATAGGACATTCAGTTTGACATGTCTAATATGCAGTTTGAGATGAGAGTGTGAAGGTTAGGAGAGAGGCTTGATGAGTTAAAACTATGAGAGCTGAAAAGGTCATCAAGTGAAAAAGTATAAAGGGGAAAGAGCAAAGAGCAAAGACAGGGCCCTGTGGCATGGTCACCTCCAGTAGGTCACCACACACCAACATGTGACTTGGATGAAAATGCAGAAAAAAGACAGAGAAGAAATGGTCAGACAGGTACATGGAGAAATAAAATAAAGTAGTATCACAAAACCTTATTTATTGAGGGAATGAAATAGGATATTTCTGGGAAAAAGTGTTAACCTGATTCTCAGAATTTAAATATATGCCTTTAATATGAAGCATACACATTTCCATCTTTCTTGGTTTTTTTGAGCCCTCTAACATTATCTACAAAGTATTATAGTATAAACTTAGAGGTTAAGGAGGATATGAAAATGAAGGCAGGGGATTAGATGAAAAACAGAAAGTATTCATTATTTTTATTATGTAATAGGCACAATATGAAACAGAAGGGCTACAAATATGTGAGATTGTTCCTCAAAGAGTTTACAATATCACGGAGAAAGTTAACATATAAAGGGGGTTCTGGGAAAAATGGTAGTGAAGGAGATAGAATAAAGTATGGGTAGAATGCTCTAGAGATGACTGTGGATTAGGGTCATAGCCTAGTTCCTGGTAAGATAAGGCAAAAGGCAGTTGATTAGAATGCAGGTTGATTTCAGGGCTGGAGTCAAATTTCCAAGGGAAAGGGGCTGGAAGGAGGTAGAAATGAAGATTAGAACATAGGCTGCATGGTCTAATGATAAGATCCAGTGATGTTCATATAGATGAAGAGGAAAATATGTCTTTTCCCTTTAACCATCTGATATAAAAGTGGAGAGCCTTTTCATCATTCTGGTACACACCATGCATATCTGTTATGACAAAAGTTTGAGGTCCAGAAGCATGCCTGAACAATGCAATATTGGCTGTTTACTAATTAACAAGCTGATTTGGAAATATTCCCTTGCTAAAGTGAAAATGTGGTGAGTTCTTAAGACAGATGTCCTAGGTTGGCCCTGATTTACTTAATAACTATAAAACTACAATTATATAGGAATTTGAAGTTTAAATTCTTACATCTATTAGTTGATTTGAGCATTCATGAGTATAAGTATCCCATTTTTTGTAGGTGAAGAAAGCAACTGGACATCTGTAAATTAGCTAGCTAGACATTTTGATGACAATAAAATTTGTTAAAAAGATACTTTCTATCCATGAAGGGTCTAAAATTTTGTTGGAGACACATGGCACATGCATATGAAATGAAATAATTATCAAAACCTGGTAGAGCATAAGAAATTCAAATGAGTGCTATAAACAGTGAGTTCACAATCCATTAGAGTGGTAGAAAAACTGGGTCTTTACCCTATATTCTAATAGCTAGTGGAGGATGGCAAGTTGTTTCTTCTCCTGAGTTATCCAGAAACCATTCTCTCCATGCAATATTTTACAGTCCTGTGTTGATCTGTATCCCTTGGATGCTGAGTGGGAAAGATACATTTTAGATGAGAGGGATAGAGAAGAATCACTGGAAAGTAGAAGTTGGGAGAAAAAGGAGCCAGAATGGATCATCCTTCTCTTAACAAAACTTTAACCATGAATAGTCTCTCCCAGATCTACTTGTGCTATTGCCCCATAGCAAACTGCACAACTGAATTTACTTCAAATGACATTTCCAGTTATGTTTCCTGTTAGAGATAATAGGAATGTGTCAAAGTTGAGAAGCTACTAGGCCAAAAAAGAGGTATACACTCTGTGCTCTAAGGAATGAAGGAAGATATACTTTGGTCTTTTTTAATTTAGTTTCATTGTTGAGATATAACCAGTGCCTACTAATCCTTAGACTTCTTGGTGGAGGAAAAGAGAGAAAGCTGAATGAGAAACAACATCTTCTGTCCTTCCTACCCAATGCAGTGATGACTCCTGCATATATGGCAGCAAGAATATGTTGGTTACACAAGTAACCCTGAAATGGACTTCATTCCTTTCCCTTAATCCAAGTCACTGAAGGTGATCTTGGTAAAAGGACTTTCCAACCCTGTTGGTAATCTCATAAAGAGTTCATGAGTTCCAGAATTAAGGAACATTTGCCCAGTGGTACCTAGACTTATGGGATGCAGAGAGTACAGATCAGAGGTGAAAGTGAAATAACTATTCAGCAGTTCTCTCAATGATGCCTTTTACTTCCCAGAAGAGTTGATGGAATGAGTTATAATTTCAAGTTTTAAGTATTTCTTAATGAATACTTATGAATGTTTTTTAAAATAATTTATTTATT
Source organism: Gracilinanus agilis (assembly GCF_016433145.1). Classification (NCBI taxonomy): domain Eukaryota; kingdom Metazoa; phylum Chordata; class Mammalia; order Didelphimorphia; family Didelphidae; genus Gracilinanus; species Gracilinanus agilis. Next base: position 175,634,314 of record NC_058131.1, on the reverse strand, counting down.
TTTGAAGGAAATATCTAGCCCGTACCTGATAAGTATTTTTACACTTACATTTCTAGACTTCTCCCTGAAGAATAATAGGCAGATAAGAATAATTTGTTCCAATGGCTATTAAAGTGGCTGAAAAAGGCATTGTGGAGTGCTTACAGCTTGGTCAGACATTTAAGATGCTTAGGCCATCCACTACATTGCAGGCCATTGTCAGTCATCCTTACTTTTTGCCTTGCCACTGGACTTTGATAACTCCAGAAGAGAGAATGAAGCTAATGATTTTGTGCAACTGTGTCTCATTTAATCCAATTCAAGTCCAAACCAATATATCACCTCATGATGTTATTGGGCCTTCTTGAAAATGAAGGACAAACAAAACCTTTCCTAGAAGAGATTCTGTTAATCCATTTAAGGGAAATCACATAAGCCATACTTGAGCTTTGTTTTAGAGATTTTCTTGGAGTTCCAGGACAGAAGAAATCAGAGTGCTACAGAAATCTAGATTGTATCTATTTGAAGATCAAGATGCCCTAGCTTTGAACTAGATCTTTATGAATCCAGAACTGATGCTCCCTCCTCCTTTTTTGAAATGGACATAACCCCCTACAAAAATGGAACACATATTTGCTGGGTCTGTTAAAAAAACAAAGCAAAACAAAAACAAAAACATATTACTAGATATTGCTTAGTTAGAGGAAGATTCAAAATCATTCCTGGGAAATGGATCAGCAGATGGAGAAAAGGAAGAAATTTCCAAAAAGGAATATCTGAGTTAATAGGTTAGCAGCATGTACCAAAATTGGAATAAAGAACCTTACATAAAAGAGCTAACAAAGGAAGACAATAGCAAGAAAGGGCTACATTGTGAAGATCTTTTCTTTCTAGCTGGTCCTTGAAGGGGCTTCAGTAGATGGGATCTGGTCTCACTTAGGCTTTAATGTAAGTTAGGAGAAACAATAAAATTAGTTAAGAAATTGAGAGTAGCCTATGGTATAGTTCAAATCAATCATTTTATAGAAAATTGAGGACCAGAGAGAATTAGGGCCTTATAAAACTAAGACTAGAGCCCAGACCTCTTCAAACCTATTTCAGTTCTATTTCTTATATATCACACTATTCTTCATTTATTTTTGCTTGAAATTAATGGTCACAATATCAACAGTTTCTATTTTCTCAAACCCATCAGACATACTGTTATCAATGTGAAGCCATCATTGAGGAGAATAATTCCTGTGAAATAGGAGATCACTTTGATAGCTACTAGCAAAATCAATCATTGATCAACTGGAACATGGTTTTGGGGTGGGGTGGGGTTATTTTAGTCATATTCAATTCTTTGTGACTGTATTTGGGCTTTTCTCGGCAAAATGGTGTTTGACATTTTCTTCTCCAGATCATTTTATAGATGAGGAAACTGAGGCAAACAGGATTGAATGACTCATCCAGAGTCAAAAAACTAGTAAGTGTCTGAGGTCAGATTTAATCTCCAGACGATAAGGCTTCCTGACCCTGGGCTCAGTGTTCTATCTACTGCACCACTTAGCTGTCCCTATTAACATGCTCATTCATTTGCCTATTGATTTTTTCCCAAGAAGTTATTTTATTCATGTAATTTCCCCAGCTCACATATGTTTAATGGGCCTCCAAGCTTAAGTCCAAACTCTTGATTATTGGTACTAAATATTCAGTAAAGTTTAACATCAAACTATCTTTACATTTTTAACTCTTCTATTGGCTCTACATACCAACCAAATTTTGACTCGCCTTTAACCACTGAACATTTCTGGCACCATTATTCCAATATAATTACTCACTTCATTCCCTTCATCTATAAAACTGTTCCATGTTCTTTTCTTTAATTCTGTTTAGCTATCTTTCAATACGGTTCAAATCCCCATTTAAACCTTCTGTTATCACCTTCACCAGAAATGATTATTCCCTCCTAAAGTCTGCTAACACTTATTAACCATGTGATTTATAGTACTTAAATATTAGTACATAATAATTGTAAATATATCTTCCAAATTAAATTATAAGTTCATAAAGAGCAGAGAGTAGGCCTTATATATTATCTTTGATTTCACATGATATCTTTAACATAGAAGCAACCTACTATATTATACTTGTTTGGAGAATCCTAATTTCAAAAATTACCCTCTCCTTGCTAAACAGGCACCACAGTCTGCAGATGTCTGCCTTTTTGGGGGGCTGTTCTCTATGTTTGGCATGATGCTCCATCCCCTTTTTACCTAAATAATGTATTGTTTAATATGAAACTCAAAAGATTTTCTCCTCCATGAAGCCTTTCTTAATTTTCCTTCCCATCCCCCTGCAAACTGGTATTTATTTGCCTTCCCCCTCAAAGTGGTTAGCATTTGGCTTTGTAATTATTTTTGTAATACTTATTTTGTGAAAATTTTCCATCAAGATTCAATTTTATGTTGGAGAGACTACATGTCTATCAGGATTGTTTGACACTACTAAAATGCTGCATTCTTCTGGTATGCTATGTGACCTTCAAACAACTCTCCCTAATAAATCTCTCTACTCTCCAATCCATCTTCCACCCAGCAGCTGAAGGGATTTTTTAAAGTGTAGGTTTAACTATGTGACCCCTTTCTTATCCTTCTCCCAGCTCAGTGAGCTCCGGTGGTACCCTGTAACTCCCAAGATCAAATAATTTCTCTATTTGGTATTTCAAGTTTTTCATATATGCAGCTTGTTCCTACCCTTGCAGTTTGTCTATAGTTTCCTTTCTTAAACACATTGTGATCCACTTGTAGTTTCTTGAACACAAGACTCCATTTCTTGTTTCTATGCCTTTCCAGTGGCTATCTCCATGACTTCATCATTTTACCTCTTAGTTTCTCTGTATTACTTGAAGTCTCAGCTTATATCCAAAATCTTCAGGAAGCCTTTCCTCTCTCCGGCTTCTAGTACCTTCTTTCCTCAAATTATAGTCCATGAAGGATTGGTATGCATCTTGTATATGACAAATTAATTACATGTTATCTCCCCCCCCTGCCCAGTAGAAGGTGAGCTCACAGACAGGAACTCTCTCTCTCTCTCTCTCTCTCTCTCTCTCTCTCTCTCTATATATATATATATATATATATATATACATATATATATATATAT
>NC_058131.1:175619214-175628250 GCF_016433145.1 Gracilinanus agilis | reverse complement strand
ATATATATATATATATGTATATATATATATATTGTTTTGTTTGAGATTTTATTTTGTTTGATTTTATTCTTAACCTTTCTTTGTATTCTCAGCTTTTATCACAGTACCTGGTACATAGTAATCTTACAACAAATGCTTGTAAATACTTGTTTGCTGACTGCTTGCCTGAATGCCCTAACATTATAGTCTAATATATGTTGATTATAGCAACCTGTACTAGTGATTTATCCACCTATTCTACTGTAAAATCCTTGAGGGAAGAAATCATAACTTAACTAAACTTGGTGTTTCGGTCAGGTTGGAGTCTGAGCATGGTATGGCTTCATAATTGTGTCGATTTGTATTTAATATTCCTTACCTCCTAAAGAGGTCATTGAAAAGATATAAAATTGAAAAAATAAAGAACTCAAACTGGCCATAGGTTGAGAATTATGTATAAATTGCAAAATGACTTGTTTGCATCATGGGTATTGCCACTGACAAAAATTGAGAATGTTCTCTCCAACTCCTCCCATTCCAGCTATTATATAGATTTTTATGATAAATATATGGGAGGGTATGGGCAAGAATAGTATAGATTTGACAGGGATGGAAGCATTGTTTTCTGAATTACTAGAGGGAAAATTATCCCCATCAACAAAATCTTGGAACTATTTAAATAGCTGAGTTATTTCCCATCATGTACTGATGTTCCATGATGGAGTTTTAATCCCATTGGATTTAAGGGAAGGGAAAATGAGCTCAAGTTCTATTTCTACTGCTTCAGTTAAAAAATTCTTGGATTCCTCAACAGTTAGGTCAGGAGTTGGCAAACTTCCCTTTTTAGGTGAAATCTGATCAATAGCTTTGTTTGGCATGTTATATTTATTTATTTGTTTGTTTTAAAATTTATTTTTAATTTTTTAAAAGTTTTTGTTTTGAATATTTTCCCATAGTTAACATGTTTCATGTTCTTTCCCTCTCCCCCAAGTCCCCAAACCCCCTTAGCTGATGCACAATTCCACTGGGTTTTACATGTATCATTCATTGTTCAAGACCTAATTCCATATAATTGACAGTTGGACTAGAGTTATCATTTAGTGTCTTCATCCCCAATAACATCCCCATCAGCCTATGGGATGTTAAATTTAAAAATGTATTTTTTTAATTAAAAAAAATCTTAGTTTGCAAACTACACAAAACAGGTGGCACATGGATATTGTCTTCAGGCTGTGGTTTGCCAGGAAATTTTTCTGACTCCCTCTCTATGATCCAATGATACTTTAACCTAAGGCCTATGGGGTTATCACACTCCCTCAGTATTATTCTCTTGCCAAAAAAGTCAGGAATCAAAAAATAAAACATCCTAAGCTGTTTGGACTTTTTGGAAGAAGTAATAGAATCTCTTTATCCTCCTAATGATACCATAAAAAATGGTTTAACTTTTTGTTTTGTTTTGTTTTGGGGGAGGATAGTAGAAAATCATATGCATAGAAAACACATGGCACTCAAAAGTCAATTTAGTAAGAAATTAGCTTTTAGTTGCTTTTTTATTGATTAATATCTCTCTTGCCAATGAAACAATTTAGATGTTTTGTCATTTACTTTCTGGACATTTTGTTCCCTTTTAAATAATCCTTGTTTGTTTGCTGCAGTCCTAATACTGTAGTCTCTGCTCCAAGTATATTCTCAGCTGTTTACTGCAGCTATCCTGTGAAATATTTCCTTACACAACTGATCTCCCCAAGAGGAATAAGTGTATTACAACAAATCCCTCTGTGACTTGCTCAGAAATCCTCTGGTTGAAAGGAAAATATATATGCTCAGCTGTATTTCTTCTGAACTGAGTTCTTAAGACTTGTCTGTCAGGTTTGGAGAATTGAGAAAAGTGCTACTGACTACTAAGTCAGGAAGATTTTCAACCCAAGAACAAAGGATTCTGTTAGATAAAAAGTGTATCCAATGGCTTTTATGTCCCCTGTCCCAGCTAAGGTTTATCAGGGAAATGACTTGTTCTGCTTATATTAATACTGCCAAACTTGAATTCCAGTGTCATCAAGGTCTCAGAGAGAGAGACAGGAGCAAAAAGAGTCAGAAACACAAATTCGTGATTTTCTAGGGACACAAAATTCTTGTTCTTTAAATGATTTGAACTTGATAAGGCAACATTCTTTATGTTTCAACAAACTTTATTTTCTTAGAGTCTTTCCAATAAGATTCTGACCATGTTAGAGAAAATGAGGCATCAAAATAAATTACAATCATTCCATGATTATTTGGTATTGCTTAAATTATATCAAGCTTTCTTGACACTATAAGAAATATATTTTTCCAGTAATATGTCAGTGTCTGCTGCTTTAAGGCTACTTATTTATTTCCCTACAACTCCGAGGTCTTCCACAATTCTTGTTCACCATGTTGCTGCTTCCATTTTGAATAAGTGCTCAGAGAACCTTAGTACTAGCGGTGACTTAGGATAGTATGATTTAGAGCTAGAATGGGCCCTAGAGACTGCCCCATACAACTTCTTTAGGAGTTGATGAAACTCTTCATGTCTGAAAAGGTATCTCCTCTATATTAATGCCAAGTAGTCATTCAGCAACTCTTTAAAGATCTCCAATGAATAGGAATTCATAAGTTCCAAAGGTAACTCATTTAGAAAATTTTCCTTATATCAGGCCCAAGTCTATTTCTTTATGCTATCCATACATTACCCCTAGTTCATCTCTCTAGCATCAATGAAAATAAATCTAATAAGTTTTTTCACATGACAACCCTTCAAATGATTAAAGATAACTATTGTGTTCCCCTTATGTCTTTTCTTCTCTACGATAATCTTTCCCAGTTCCTCCAAATGATATTCATTTTCCTAATTATTCTATGGATTTACTTCTACATACATTCTCTGGACATACTTCCATTTGGTAGTATCCTTCCTAGAAGATCTTCCTAAGCTTTAGAGATAGAAAGCCAAAAATAATCCTTGTTCAAGGAATTCACATTCTAATGGCGAAGAAGGGGAGGGAATGTCAAGATGGATATAACCATATTGAAAAAAGATATATATATATGTGTATATATATATACATACATACATACATACATACATACATACATACACTTACACAGAGCAGGTTGGAGATAATCAGCAGGAAGAAGACAATAGAATTAAAGGGGATGGGCAGCTGGGTGGCTCAGTGAACCAAGAGCCAGGACTATAGATGGGAGGTTCTAGGTTAAAATTTTGCCTCAGACACTTCCTATCTGTGTGATCCTGGGCAAGCCACTTAACTCCCATTGCCTATCCTTTACTGCTTTTCTGCCTTGGAGTCAATTCACTGTATTGATTCTAAGTCAGAAGGTAATGGTTTTAAAAAAAAAGAATTAAAGGGGACAGGGAAATTCTTCTGCAAAAGTTGAGATTTTAGCTATAACTCAAAGGCTGCTAGAGGTCAGGAGACACAAAGAGGGAAAAAATTATAGATGCGACAGGGAGGCGGTGGGGGGAAGGGGAGGCAAAGAAGCAATGTTTGTGATGGGGGTGGGGTTAGTGGAGAAGGAGCCAGTGATGATTCATATTTGGGAAATGGAATGGTTTGTGTGAGAAACAATAAGGAGGCCAGTGTTACTAGATCACAAAGTGGGTGAGGTTGAGTGGGTAAAGGAATACTAGAATTTTTCACAATAAACACCAAAATGCTTGTGATCTAAGTAATATAAAAGGAAAAATATCATCTTTTCATTTTGGATACTATACTTGGAATGTAAGACTCCACTTTCATTTTTATTGATAATATCAAATTGTTGATGTGTTAAGCTTATAACCACTAACTTCCTGAGATATTTTTCATGCATATTGTTTACAGGGCATTATCTCCACCATGTTGTTATGGGATGTTTTTGTTTTTAAAACATAAAAAGGGGGCTTCTCATTTATTTCCATTAGACTTCATTTTATTTGTTTGCTGAGGAAGAGTGTCCTGAATGGAGCAGCTTCAGGATGTGTCTCCTCTGCTGAAAATTTCCTTGGTCTAGTTAGAGAATAAATTCAGATCCTCAGAAAACATTTGGAATCTCCTCCTTCCCTAAGCTGTCAAATTAATTCCACTAAAGTGAAAGTCTGACTGTGCTCCCACTCCAAGACTCAATAAACTCCAGGGGCTTTCAATTGCCTCCCAAATCAAATACAAAATCAGTTGGCAGTCAAAGTTCTTCAATACCTGGCCCTTTCCTACCTTTCCAGAACTATTATAACCTATTCACCAATACTCACTCTTTGAACTATCTCTCCTACTTCATTCCTGCCTATTTCTTCCCTGGTTTCCATCATGTCAAAGATAAAATAGCAACTTTTTCAGGAAGGATTTCCCAGTCACCTTTAATACTAATGTTGCCCCTCTATTGATTATCTCTAATTCACCTTTTACACATTTTTACTTGTACATATCTGTATGCATGTTATTATTCCCTCCTCTTTCTTCTTGTTGGAATGTGAACTCTTGAAAAACAGAGATAATTTCTGCTTTTCTTTATATCTATAGATCTTATCAATGTCTGGCACACAGCAAACATTTAAAACATGCTTTCTGTCTTAACTAATTTCCTTGATAACCCACAAACAGGACATGTGTAAAGTCTTCACTTAATGGGTACAGAGAATAGGACTTTATTTGGCCAGCTCTTTGAGTTGCAGGGACCATGGAGATTGATTCATTCAATTGTTTCATTTTTAAAATTGAAAATATCAACAAAAACAATACCAATAGCTTGCATTTATCTGCTAAAAGATTTGCAAAGTTTTTTATAGAACTAAGCACAGTGCCTACCACATAGTAGGTACTTAATAAATGTTTACTGATTGACTAAATCATTGATTGATGAATATAATTTTATTTTAGTCTCATGTCAGTCCTATGAGTTAAATGCTATTAGTATTCCCATTTTGCAGGTAAAGAAACTAAGAAATAGAGAGGGTAAGTGATTCCATCAAGTCATACTGCAAGCATGAATTTGTGGAAGGAATTTAACTTGGATTTTTCTGATTCTAAGAACTATTTGTGCTATGGAGAGAGTATGGACAGCATCCTGGAGAAATGATTTGTTGAGGATCACATATTTTAGAAAGGCTTTGCTTCTCTGATTCTTCTCTTACGCTAGTGCTCTCTCCACTACACTGATTTTTACTCGCCATAATTAAATATTGTACATCCCTAAAGTAGAAGAGTTGAGTTAGAGAAAGAACTGAGGGATCCTGATCACCCTTCCTGATGAGAAATAGCAAAGTTCATTGGATAAAAGAAGCTGCAACATAAACTTTGCCTAGGTTTGAAGGCATAAACGTGAAAAAAGATTACAGCCTGGCTTCCAAACCGGAACTCATTTAAAAAATTCTGACTTCCCAGACCAGCTTATTAAATGAGATGATCTCTTATTGGCTCTGTTTTGAACCCAAATCTCTAAGGGCATGGGGCTTTCTCAACTTGAGGAACATCAAAAACTTTCTTTTAATGTTTCCTCAATCCAGAGCAAACACTTCTCCTGAATCCACTATATATTGAATACTGAAAGCATGCGTGTAAGGAATATTCAGGGAGGACTAGTGCTTCTGGAGTGTGCACTTGTTGAGTCCTTTTCAGGGTTGCTCACCAACCTTTGGTGTCCACCACTCACCCAGTTCTCACCTGTGGCTTCAAAAAGCTGTAGCATGCTCATTGGTCATAACCTGGTAAACTTCTCAGCAGACTGCCTAAACGAATTTAAAGCTACCTACAGGCCTTAATGTGTGGGTGTGTTAGGGGATGTCTACCCCAAGTATTCAAAGACTTTCCAAAATGGAATGGTGAGATGAAAAAAATTCATTCCAGTAGTCATGAAGGTAGAAAAAATAGGGCCTATGAAGCATCTATAGCTTGGTCAAATATTGAAGATATCAAGGTTGTCTGCTGCACCCTAGGCCACCACCAGTCATCCTGACTTTTGTCCTGTTGCTGGACTTAGAAGCTTCTAAAAGAGAGAGTGAGATAGAAATCTTGGAGCAACTACAGTTAAAATCCAACTCAAGTGTAAGTTGGCATGTCACCCATGATGTCATTGGAACTCTTCAAAAATGAAGGATGAACAGCAGCAACAACTGAAATCATGACAGATGTGTATATACATATTTATATGTACACATATTATCTAAGAAGAAATATATATATATACATATATATATATATAAGCTATGAGGAAAAGACAAAGGACAAGGATCAAAATAAGGTCTTCACAGCTTAGGTATAAAGTAAATAAATTTCAGGAATTCTCTCTGGACCATATGTTCTTCTGTATCTCCAATGTCTCTCACCCTTTTCTTTCTCTAGTATTTTAAAAAAAATTGAGTGTCCACTATTACCTCCATAACACAAACTCCAAAGCTCAGGCTATTAATCACCTTTATTACTTAGTAACATAGAAACAATTCATTAAAAGAGTCAGAGGATCATAAAATTATAGCTGATAAAGTCTCTTGCATTTTGGAAGAAACAAAGACCCAATGAAGTTAGATGACTTTTCCAAAGTCACATTAATAGAAATTGGTAAGCCAGGATTTGAAATGAGGTCATTTGTTTCCAAACCAAAATTTTTTTCTCTATATACAATGTTTTTTGTTTCTCCTTTTATATACCTTTTTGAAATTGAGGACTCTATTAGAATAAAAACTACTGATATTTAAAGAGCATCTTTGATGTATCCAACAACCCATTCAAATAATATTTTATTAAATGTACACTATGTGCAGAGTGTTGAGACAGACACTAGAGGATATTAAAAGTTGACATAAAACAAATTCTTGCTCTCATGGAATCTGTAGCTTAGCTGACAAATAAGATATGAAGACAGATTATTATAACATATAGGGGGGTATGTTGTGAAAAATATCAGCTCTGGTATTATCTGAGCATCTGGGTCTAATTTCTGGTTCTAATCGCTAAATAGGGCAGCCAGGTGGTGGCACAGTGGATAAAGTACCAGGCTTGGAATAAGGAAAACTCCTCCTCCTGTGTTGAGATCTGGCCTCAGATACTAGTTGTATATAACCCTGGGTAGTTTACTTAACACTGTTTGCCTCAGCTTTCTCATCTATAAAATGAGTTTGAGAAGAAAATGCCAAATCACTCCAGTATCTGTGCCAAGAAAATCTCAAATAGAATCCTAAAGAGTGAGATACAAATGAAAGAATAACTGAATAACAATAACAATAAAACTTATTACTACCTACACCACTTTAGGCAAATCAACTAACTTCTCTGACAATTTAGTCATTTTAAAATTGAATAGTCAGAGTAGTTGACATACAAGGTTCTTTCTAGCTATAAATCTTCAATTTCATGGTCTGGGTCACATAGATCAAAATGACAAAGTATATGAAGTTTTAAATCCTAATCACTATCAATATATTTTGAAAGACAATTACAGCTTGTTTAGTAACTTTTCTTTTTCTGTTTGTTTGTTTTTAAACCTTTACCTTCTGTCTTAGAATCAATAATGTATTTTGGTAGAAGAGTGGTAAGGGTTAGGTAATGGGGAATAAGTGACTTGCCCAGAGTCCCACAGGAAGTATCTGAGGCTAGAATTGTCTGTCTAAAGGTCTGGTTTTCTGTCCACTAAACCACTTAGCTTTCTCCTGTTTACTAACTTTTTGAAAACATGTGATACTCACCCGTTTCCCTGGTTTTCTGACTAGACCTAAGCTAGGTAACTCACAAAGTCATAGAATTACAGACTTAATAAGCTAGCCTCATAGGTCAATGAGACTGAAATTCTTTCCTTATCATCTGTCATCTCTACATGAAGACATGACAGTCCATGCCAATTTTGAAATTTTCTAATTGTGAGATAAATTTTCAGAACTTGGACTAGAAATCTACCTCTGTATGCTTTGCTCCCCATTACTCCTGCTTCTGTCTTCTAAGGTCAATCTGAACAAGTCCATTCTCTCTCCTACATGACAGCCTCCCAGATATCTGAAAAGATAAATCATGACTTGCTTAAAATTTTTTTTCCTAGGCTATATGTCCCTAATACCTTCAACTGAGCCTACTATGGCGTAGTATCAAGTCCTTTTTACCATTCCATGGGCACAACTTCTTCTGCATGCATTTAAAATAATTAATATCCTTTATAAAATATGGTATTTCCAAACAAATTATCAGCTGCTTTTTTACTAAGTATCTGATATATGCCAGGCATCAGAAACAGTGTAACACAGTGGATAGAGAATCAGCCTCAAAGATGAGAAATTCTATGCTCAAATCTTTTCTCTGTGTTACCCTATGCAAGTCATTTAATCTCTTTGTATGTGAAAAAACTTTATGAGGCTATTCGTTTCACAGAAGGTGAAAAATGATATTGATAGAGGAAGTTTTCTAAGTCCAGCCTCTAATATCTAACTCCCATCTCTATAAGTCAAGCAATAGGACAGGAGATGACAGTAAAACGCAAATATGTGGAGCCCAGTCTCAATCAATAATTATTTACAAATCAATAAACAGATATTAAATCTACTATGTGGCAGTTACTATGCTGTGAACTGTCATGCTCAAGTTTTCTTTGTCTTCTTTCTACTTGGTAACAAATTAGCCTATAATATATCAGCTGATATCTCCATAGGCAAAGCCAACAGTTTCAATCCCATTAAATGAGATCCTACTGTATTGTATATATATATATATATATATATATATATATATATATATATATTTCTTCTTTTTTCTTTGAACAAATGAAGAAATGGAGCCCAATAATGTTTAAATGACTTGTCCAGGGTCAAATAATTAGTAAGTTTCTGAGGTAGGATTTGAATTTAGTTCTTTATTACACATTTCTAAAAGTCACTTTGTTGATCCAAATTGCTGTGATAAATACAAGTAAAAGAATGAATAATAGACAGTCTCAGATCTCATATACACTTTCCCTATCATTGTGAGTTTGTTGTTCAAATTCAAAGCAAGCTCCAGGATCTTGCTTATAGTGCGTGGTTATTTGAGATTTCCAAAACATTTGATAAAAAAAAAAAAG
>NC_058131.1:175455012-175616579 GCF_016433145.1 Gracilinanus agilis | reverse complement strand
CAGAGTTTTTCGTTATAAAGATTTTTTCCCAATTTGTTGTTTCCCTTCTGATTTTGACTACATTGTTTTTGTTTGTACAAAAACTTTTTAGTTTAATATAATCAAAACCATTTAATTTACATTTTGTAATTTTCTCTAACTCTTGCTTGGTTTTAAAGTCTTTCCTTTCCTACAGATCTGATAAGTAAACTATGCTGTGTTCACTTAACTTGTTTATAGTTTCCCTCTTTATATTCAAGTCATTCACCCATTTTGAATTTATCTTGGTGTAGGGTGTGAGATGTTGATCTAGACCTAATCTCTCCCATATTGTTTTCCAAATTTCCCAGCAGTTTTTGTCAAATAGTGGATTCATGTCCCAAAAGTTCGGCTCTTTGGGTTTATCATACACTGTCTTGCTGATGTCATTTATCCCAAGTCTATTCCATTGACCCTCCTCTCTATCTCTTAGCCAGTACCATATTGTTTTGATGACTGCTGCTTTATAGTATAGTTTAATATCTGGTACTGCTAGGCCCCTTTCCTTCACATTTTTTTTCATTATTTCCCTTGATATTCTTGATCTTTTGTTATTCCAAATGAAATTTGTTATAGTTTTTTTCTAATTCAGTAAAGAAGTTTTTTGGTAGCTTAATAGGTATGGCGCTAAATAGGTAAATTAATTTGGGTAGAATTGTCATTTTTATTATGTTAGCCCCCTTCCTACCCATGAGCAATCAATGGCTTTCCAATTGTTGAGATCCAGTTTTATTTGTTTGGAAAGTGTTTTGTAGTTGTTTTCATATAATTGCTGTGTTTGTTTTGGTAGATAGATTCCAAAGTATTTTATATTGTCTAGGGTGATTTTAAGTGGTGTTTCTCTTTCTACTTCTTGCTGCTCTAGTGTGTTGGAAATGTATAGAAATGCTGATGATTTATGTGCATTTATTTTGTATCCTGCAACTTTGCTAAAGTTGTTGATTATTTCTACAAGCTTCTTAGTTGATTCTCTAGGATTTTTTAAGTAGACCATCATATCATCTGCAAAGAGTGATAGCTTAGTCTCCTCCTTGCCTATTTTGATACCTTCAATTTCTTTTTCTTCTCTAATTGCAACTGCTAGTGTTTCTAGTACTATGTTGAATAATAGAGGTGATAATGGGCATCCTTGTTTTACTCCTGATCTTATTGGGAAGGCTTCTAATTTATCCCCATTGCATATGATGTTTGTTGATGGTTTTAGGTATATACTGTTTATTATTTTTAGGAAAGGTCCTTGACTGTCTTTTGAAATAAAGTATTTATCCAATCACTAAATTAGGGGTGGATTGTTTTAGAATGCCCTACTTGCCAACAGAAACCAAACCCATGATGTACAACCACAAAGCCCACCCTTTCTCCCAGGGTCTAAAGGGAAATTCAGGGAGAATAGCAGGGATGTAATATGGAGAGATCAGGGAGAGGACCAGAGAAATCAGATAGGTCCAAATGTCCCAAAAGACAGAAACACAGGCCAAGACAAAGACAAAAGCAAAACCAACAGGCAAAGCCAAAGCCAGAAGGCAAAAGTCCTTCAGTTGGAACTTCAGCACTATTTATAGCCTATGGCTCCAAACTGCTTTTCTGAAAATTCTAAAATCCTAACTGCCAGGGCTGCTTACAGTTAAACTTGCAAGAGACAAAGGCTTCTACTAGCAACCCTGCATTACAGAACATAACTACAAAACACTCTCCAAACAATTAAAACTAGATCTAAACAATTGGAAAAACATTGAGTGCTTAATGGGTAGGATGAGCTAACATAATAAAAACGACCATTCTACCCAAATTAATTTACTTATTTAGTACCATACCTATCAAACTACCAAAAAACTTTTTTACTGAATTAGAAAAAACTATAACAAAGTTTATTTGGAAGAATAAAAGATCAAGAATATCAAGAGAAATAATAAAAAAAAATGGTGAAGGAAGGTGGCTTTGCAGTACCAGATATTAAACTATACTATAAAGCAGCAGTCATCAAAACAATATAGTACTGGCTAAGAGACAGAGGGGAGGATCAGTGGAATAGACTTGGGGTAAGTGACATCAGAAAGACAGTGTACAAACAAAAACCATGCAACCAAAATCAGAAGGAAAAAAAACAAAGTGGGAAAAAATCTTTCATAACAAAAAAATCTGACAGAGGTCTAATTATTCAAATATACAAGGAGCCAAATCAATTCTATAAAAAAAGTCAAGCCATTCCCCAAATGATAAATGGGCAAGGGACATGAATAAGCAATATTCAGATAAAGAAATAAAAAGTATCAGTAAGCACATGAGAAAGTGTTCTAAATCTCTAATAATTAGAGAAATGCAAATCAAAACAACTCTGAGGTACCACGTCACACCTAGCAGATTGGCTAAAATGATAGCAGGGGATAGTAATGAATGTTGGAGGGGATTTGGCAAAATTGGGACATTAATGCACTGCTGGTGGAGCTGTGATCCGATCCAACCATTCTGGATGGCAATTTGGAATTATGCCCAAAGAGTTCTAAAAGAATGCCTGTCCTTTGATCCAGCCATACTATTGCTGGGTTTGTACCCTAAAGAGATCATAGATAAACAGACTTGTACAAAAATATTTATAGCTGAGCTCTTTGTGGTGGCAAGAAACTCAAAAACAAGGGTATGTCCTTCAATTGGGGAATGGCTAAACAAATTGTGGTATATGTTGGTGATGGAATACTATTGTGCTCAAAGGAATAATAAACTGGAGGAAAGAAAGACCTCCAGGAACTGATGCAGAGTGAAAGAAGCAGAGCCAGAAGGATGTTGTTATACACAGAGACTGATACACTGTGGTAAAATCAAATGTAATGGACTTCTGTAATAGCAGCAATGCAATGACCCAAGACAGTAGCGAGGGATTTATGGAAAAGAGCACTACCTACATTCAGAGGAAGAACTACAAGAGAGGAAATACAGAAGAAAAACAACTGCTTGAACACTTGGTTTGTTGATGACATGATTGGGGATGTAGTATCAGGATATAGGATCAGTAATATGTAGATAAGTCTTGACTGTTCACACATGTTAAAACCAGTGGAAATGAGTGTTAGCTAAGGGGGTGGGGGAATTTGAGAGGGTGAAGGGTAAAATAAAACCATGAAAAATTTTTCTAAAAATAAAAAATTAATTAAAAAAGATTAATTTTGTTATTATGTTTTCTAGTTCTATAAAATTATTTTGGTAGTTTGGTATTTTACAAGAGATTACAGTTTCGGATATTTTGAATTTAGGATGTCTGTGGAACATTTAGTTTTAGATAGCCAATAGACAGTCAGAAATGAGATATATGTTGAGATAGGTTTTAGGGAGATATCATAATGTAATTTAGAGAGTAAGCTTTAAGACATAGGAAAATCTTAAAAAGTGTCTAGTAGACTATTTAAAGACTTCTTCATTTAACATGTAGTATTTACAAAATGATGTTTCTTCTTGGGCACTGAGGGGTACCCACAAATTTCCATAGAGAGAAATTAAATTTTGATAGGCATTCACATCTACTGTTGAGATCTATGTAGAGTCCTAAAGGTTGTCTATTGTTTGTTTGTTTGTTTTTTGTCTTTAAGTGAGTCTAAATTCCTCACCTTCACTAACAGAGCAAAAGGGACAAACAAAATAATTCAGCCGGTGAGTAAGCAAGCCACAACAAGCAGGGAAGTGTTCTGGTAGATTATTCACCTTGTTATCAACAAAAGACATAGGCTGTCCTACAATGTTATAACTTTGAATTTCCCTTTCATGCATATTTCCCAAGCTAAGCATGTTACCTATGATTATTCCCACCTTTTTGTGATACTTAAATATTTCCATTCTCTCTAGTGGTGGTGATATTTACTTTTGCGAATGTGACCCAAGGGGTAAATCTTCTATTGCAAATATTAAATGGTTGAATCTAGAGGCTGATTAGAAATATATTTTGGGGTTTTGAATGAATGTAGTTCCGTAGAGTACTTTGAAAATAAAACAGATATTTTGAGGTCCCCAGGTAGTTGGACTAGATGAATTCTAAGCTTCCTTTTAGCTCATAAGATCCTAAGACGTAGCTATGTCCAGATTAGTGCAAATATTGAATTCTGTGAAGTGGTTCCATTATTCAAATTCCCACTATATATTTTCATGGGACTGGAACCAATTACCCTATTTGACAAATTATAACTTTGAACAGTCCTTATTCTTAGAAATGAAACTATTCCAAGGGATTGATGATTCATTCTAATTGAGACAAAACTGTAAAACATTTTACATGTAAGGAAACCGAGGTTTAGAGACAATGTGAACTTCTCTAGAACATAAAAGTAGTAAGTAACAGAGCTGGAATTAAAATCCAGGCCTTTCAATTCCAAATCCATTACCTTTTTGTATAGTATCACTATACAGAAGCTTCTAGCAGCATAAGAGGAATGCTAGAAATATAAAGTTTACAGTACGGCCTATTTTATTAAAGACAGTATAAGAGTTAATTATCTATTGATCACAACAAAGGAAGGGTAGAAAATGAAAAAGAAAAAAAATCAAATTATCTATTCAAAGCTTGGTTACCCAAGTAATAATAGCTGATAGTTATATATATATATAACATTTACAATATTTCTTTGTGATTTATATACTATTTTCTCATGCTTCATCTCATGTAATCTATAAAATAATATTATGGAAAGGCAGTCTATAATTGTTCATATGAATTGTGTTCTTGGAGTTATGAAAACCTGGGTTTAAGACCTGTATCTGATACTAGAATTTATATATATCAGGCAAGTCACTTAACCTCTATTTCTCCAGGGAACTCAGATTATAATTTGCTGATCAAAGCCTCATCTGTATTTGTGAATATTTTTTCCCATAATGGAAGATCCCTATTATGATGAAAGCTAAGTTCCAGATAAAAATAACAATAACAACAACCAAACAAATTCAATAACCCTGCTATAAGGTAATCCGCGGATTTTTTTTCATATTTCATGAGAAAGCAGGCCAAGGGTGGTTAAACAACTTTTCTAAAGCTATAAAAGTAGTAGATATACAAAGCCATGACTCAAACCTGAACCTTCCCCGCTCTCCATCCATAGATCTTTCTTCTTCCTTATAACCTTTCTTGAATGAGAGCTGAGGATCACCAGGATAACTTGAAAAAGAGATTAATTTTACTCTTGTTTTGACTGATCAGCAGGAAAATCTTGGTGAAAAAGAAGTTTTCAGATTCATATGGACAGTAAGGAGACAACCAATGAACTTGATTTCCCAAGTATTTGATTAATGGTAGGTAGGACAAGTGATGCCTCTTTACAGTATGAAAACAACTGGCTAGATAGTGTAAGGGGGAAAAAGGGTGTTTGGTTGAATTATTAAAAGATGGTTGCTAGAGGACTAAACAATTGTCAATCCTCAATTAATAATAATCTCAATTCAATGTTGACTTTCATGAAAGTTTATTTACAATTGAGAAGAGGGAGAAGAAATAAGGAAATAAGACTCTAACAGTAGGTAAATTACTATGATCCTCTAATTAATCCAGGTAGATCTAATTAACCCTCAGCCAAGAGTCAGAGGGCCAGAGGCCCATAGGTGAATGAAGCAAAGCTTCGTTCATACAGTCTCTATTAAGGGGAAGTTCCTTAAGAGAAGTTCAGGAAGATTCAGTCTTTAAACTCACCATGTGGAGTTCAAAAGAAGATATTGAAAGCAGTCTCACCAAGGTCTCAGTGTTCCAGCACTCCTCCACGGACCAGAAGAGCTCCTTCAGCAGCCGCCCTCTTCACCAGAAGCCCCTCTCCAGCAGAAGCCCTTTTCCTTTTAAAGGGGTCACATGCATCACTTCCTGTGCCTCCTCCCTAATTTGCATGTCCAATCATAATAGATGCTTCTCATAGTACTGCCTAGGGGGCAGTCAGTTGATTCTGATTCATCATCCACTCTATCAAACTTGGGTTACAGACCTCCCAGAATTGGAGGTGCTCTCACTTTTGGTGATTAAATCTAAAGATGGACAGTGTTAACTTAATCTAAGTATCACAATAGTAAGGCCACAAATAGTCAGAATCCGTTTTCAATTCTACAGCCTTACATAGGGGGAGTGGGGTGGAGCCAAAATGGTAAAGTGAAGCAGAGAAGCTCAGAGTTACCAAAAGAATCTTCTCCAACCAATATTAAAATAATGCCACAAAATGAATACAGGAGTGACAGAACCAACAAGAAGACAGAGTGAAACAACTTTCAAAAAAAGAAAAACCCAAAAGATAGGCAGAACATCTGGGGCACTGGGGTGAGAGGGGAGCATGGTCAGCAGGAGGCTATAGCAAGGAGCCAAGAGAAGCCACACACCTCCACCCTACATCTGCTGTCCCAGGTTTGGAACCTAAGTCCAAGCCAATATTCATATCCTGAGACCCTACCTGGTCAACTAGGGGTCCAACCAACTCAGAACCCTTGAAATTCTAAATCTGTGGGGAAGTCCAGAAACCCAATCCAGGGTGGTCTATACTAAAGTGGGCTAATCTGTGTGGGCACAGATCAAAGCCAGGAGTCACAGTCTGGGCTTGTGATGAGGATATAGATACCAGTTTCGGGTAGTTGATAGGCTCAAAGTGGGTCTGGATCTTTTTGTTAAAAGCTCAGAGTGGAGCTGCAAGACAGGGCAGTCAACTGTGTGATCAATTAGATTATCAAAGATCATTATGGATTCATCAAGGAAGTAGCTGTCTATTCTACCAATAATAAACAATGCTTTTACTCCTTAGTTCCAGCTCCTTCTAGAGTACACTAAATTTTAGCTTTGTTCTGAAAAGTCAAATCCCTTCACACCTTCTTCAGGGTTGACTACTATATCTCTCATATCCCTTATTACGTAGGGTAAGGAAGACCCATTGCTCTCTTCCTTTTGCCTCACTTTAAACCTTATCTCTGCTAAGACCACTAAGCAATCAATGAATAAATGTTTGTTAAGTACCTATAATGTATGAGTACTGGAAATCCAAAAAAGAGGCAAAATATAATTCCTGTTCTCAAGGAGCTTACAATCTAATGGGGGAAATGCAACTTCTCATTTAAAGTTCATCCCATTCTGTCCAAACATTGTTACTGTTGTCTACGAACTTCCCAATTCTCTCTTCCTCAATAAATTCACTCCCTGATTATCCTTTTTTGCACTCTCTCCTTAACAACTCAAATAGGCTTACATAGACAATAAATAAGGTATACTGGCACATTCTGGGATGAATGTCATTATTGATCTTTCTTCTCAGGGACAATATTAATGAACACATGTTTTATCTACTCTACCATGCACAAGAATGGTCAAACTCTACTCCAACTGAATTGACATCTTACAGTGAATGTAAAATTATTGTCCTTTGAAAGAAAAAATAGCTGCCACATCACCAAGTAATGAAATGGAGATGAAAATAGAGAGTAATATAAGAGAGATGTGAGATGAAAGCAGGGGTGATGAGGCAAAGTTTTCTAGGAATTGCCTCATTTTGGGGTTAGTGAAGAATGAGAAAAGGTCTTCAGTAAGAAAAGTGAGGGAAAGTTGTGACACCGGCTGATTGAGAAGCAAAGAGATTTAGAATAGCTGCTTTGGGATAGGGATTCATTTAAGTGGTGTAGTAATAGAATTTCCTTAGTGGAGTAAACACCTAATTGAGATTACCTAGTAAAATGTTAATACTGGTCTTATTCATCAGGGTTTTATAATTTATTTTTTCAGTTAATAGGAGTAATAAAACATTGGATTTTGGCAAAGTATGATTGGCAATAGGAGAGAGGCCTTAGGGATTCCAGAGGAAAAGAAAGTATACATTTTAAATTGCTTTCCAAAATGTCAGATTTGAGAAAGGAGAAAAGATCCAATCAGATAAGGGTGAGTGTCTAGTATAATGCTGAGTCATGGAGAGATTAGAGAAAATCATAAGGATGAAGAGTTGAATCAAGAGGAATGAGAAAGAGAAAGAGATGGAAAGAAACTACATTAGGATGTGTTAAAAAGATATTCAGAATCTTAAATATAGAATTAGAATACTTGTAGGTGATGGTAACCAAAGATAACCAGTTATGTACTAGAATCAGCTCAAGCTAGCTCAGGAGAATCCACTATTAAATTCTTTTTTTGAGCATTTACACTGTGGAAATCATAAAAGCCTATGTCTATGAGCTTGACTTGTTTTATTGTTTATATAGATTTAAGAAAATCTCAGAGAAAATGTTAAAACTGCAGATGAAATTTAAATGGATTTATTGCATATCCCCTTGGCCCCCATCCCCAGAAAATTAGTTAAACAATTAGCATGATATCTCTTAGTATGACTAGCCTTGTTGGTAGATGATATAAAGAGAAGTCTCATATGGGAACTGAATAATATATAACCTAAGTAATTAGTATATTTGAGGGAATGTCAATATTGTCTATTATCCATTTTTATTAATTTTTTTAAAATCATTTTTTCTCTTTTTTCCTCCAGTACCTCATTTATATTTTAAAAAGAGAGAGAAAAAGAAAAACGAACTCATTAAAACAAATGTGCATAACAAATTCTCTCATTGGTAGAACTGAAAAATAATATATGTTACATGCGTACCTTTTGCATCATAAATTTTTCACTTCTTTGTCAGGAGATATGTAATGTTCATAATCATCTTCTAAAATCCTATATGGTCATTATGTCAATCATAGTTATATTTTTCAAAGTTGTTTGTGAGAACAGTGTTGTGGTAATGACATAATTGTCTTCTTAATTCTGCTCATTTCACTTTTCATCAGTTTATAAAAGTCTTCATTTTTTAATTTTTATAATATTTATATTATAATATAAATCAGAATATCAACATGTATGTTGAAACTCCTTTGAATAATAAATATAGTTGATGTGGAGAGGATAACTGTGAGTGAGGCACTGACCATATTGAGAAGGGAAAAATTTCTGAGAATTCTGTAAAAAATGTTTAACATTATTTATATTGGATGATAAATTTGAATTGAATGAGCCACAAAGAATTTCTTGCATAATGGTAAAAACAGAGTTAGGAAAATGAGAATTTAAAATTGGAAATAGGAGAATTCTGATTCCATATTCAGTTAGGGAGGCAAGATATGATTGACAATGAAATCAGTATTGGAAAAGGTCATCCTGGGGGAGTTAGGTTTCAGTGATTGCCTAAAAGCAGAGAGACAAATGAAGAGGTTAAAAATGAAAGGAGATTTTTTAATTATGGAGGAGTTCCAAAGAGCACAGTAGAAGAGACCAGTAGAACTATAAAGGGACATTGAGTGTATGGTTTGGGATTATGGGAATGAAGGTGCAAGCAGCTGCATTTGAAGAAGTAATTAAGGAGTAGGCAGCTGTCATGGAAGAGAATTTACTCTTCAGCAGTATCAGCTATGAGAGACTAGTCCTGGTTAGGAATATACCAAACAGTGGGAAATGGATCCAGTTTGAATAACACTGAAGTTTGATGACGAAGATAGGTTAGTCAAACTTTGGAGATAGAAAATGTATGTCAGCCTAACTCTCATTTGTCTGACTCATTCCATTTTTCTGAATTTGGGCAAACCTAGTAAGGTCTCATTGTCTCATTGGGGAAGCCAAATAAATGGGAAGAAATTGGAGGTGGATCTTGCCAATATTAACCTTCTTCCCACTATTTAGAACAGGATTTGTTCACATTGCTCTGATGTAGGTAAAAGTGTTTTGTGCAGATTCAAAATCCTAATGGATGAGGTCTAAGTTTTCTGAACCTAAAGCATGGGATCAAGTAATAAAGGTCCTAGTCACTTAAGCTGAAAAGGTTGCAAAAGATACAATTTATATGTATGTATGTATGTATGTATATATATATATACATATATTTTAAGTTATTGAAGACTCTTTTACTGTGTTAAAAACCTTTAACTGTTTCTCCTTACTTTTCTGTCTCAGTGACTTACAGAAATAACTCAGGAAATACAATTCAAGTCAACCAAAATGCTATTGTTTCTGTACTATTAAGAGGAAAGTGCTAGCATTAGAGTAGTTGCACTGTCTTATCTTCATGGAGTTTAATGTAGGAGACTATGATATATAAACATCAATTTTTTAAGGTTTATGATTTTGAGAGTAGTCAAGATGGTGGAGTAGAGGGAACATTTAACCTGAACTATTCCAATTTTCCCCTCCAAACAATTTTAAAATGAGGCTCAAAATCAAATTCTGGAGAGGCATAGCAAAAAACTAAAATGACAAACAAACAATTCCTTCCCTAACAAATTAAAGTGAGTCATTTCTCTGGTCCAATACAATATTGGAAGTCAAAAGGAAAAGTTTGTGCACTTTATTGGGAGCTGGTCAAGAGGACAATGAATTGGCAATGACAGCAGTTGTAGGAGCAGTAGCAGTAGGAGTCTTTGTAATTCTTATCATCCAAAAACAGTAAGGGAATTAGACAACTATTCAAAAAGAAATTATAGTGATACCCTATAAAGGAATTAGATGTAGGACTGACCACTGTTGGCAACTTTATTGTCCATTACCGAGCTTCAGATCACAGTCTCAGGCCAGAGAGAAGCAATTCCAGTCTCAAGGAGTCAGGGGACTTAGTTACATTTCCAGAATGGAAAGGAGCACTAATGTTTGTGGTTACAAGAGAATAGGGACCCTCCATAGGTAAGGACCAGAACAACGACAAGGAGAGTAATGGTCACAATTGTCCTTTAATTATATGGTCTTGGAACACCAAAACCTGACAGACTATAAGGATTTGCTATTAAACCAACGTGAAAAAGTCTCAAGCTTGGGACAATTAAACCCCACATGACAAATGAGCAGAACCCAATTCTAACACAAAGTTTGAAGTGAAGAATAATCTGGAAAACAATTAACACAAAAGAAAAAAAAAAGAACCTGAACCCAAAAAATTATTATAGTAACAGGGAAGCTCAAGGAACAAATGTCTACAAGAAAATATTTTTAAAATGCTGATTGGATAAAAATTAAACAAGCATTTCTAGAAGAACTAAACAAAGAGATAAAAAGCATAAGATAGTTATTTAAAAATCAAATAAGATTGGCAAAGGGAAATTTGAGAAAATAAAAGATCAATGCTAGAAATTATATATGTGTACATATGTATTTATATTTAACAACTTAGAAAAAGGAATGCAAACAATTAAGAAGATAATACCTTAAAAATAGATTTGACCAAATAATAAAAGAGATATAAAACTTCACAGGTAAAATGACTCCTTAAATAGCAGAACCAGCCATTTAAAAAAGAGGCACAAAGCTTTACTGAAGAAATTAATTTCTTAAATATTGGAATTGGTGATCTGGATCCTAATGCTTTCATGAGACATAAAAAACCCAACAACATTTAAGGAAAGTTAAAAGAGTGGAAACAGAAGAATATGTGAATTATTTAATAAGAAAAACAAATGACCTGGTAAATAGTTTGAAGAGAGATAATTTAAACATTATTGGACTACCTGAAGACCATAATGAAAAATATTCTAAACATCATATTTCAAGAAATGATCAAGGAAAACTGCCCTGATAATTTACAACCAGAGGTTCAAAATGGAAAGAATTGACTGATTACTCTTGAAAGAGATCCCCAAAAGAAAACTCTGATAACCAAACTTCCAGAACAACTAGGTTGAGGAGAAAAAACTAAAAGCAGTTATATAAAAATCATTCTTATATTGTAAATTCAAAGCCTGGATTACAAAAGATTTAGGAGATTCCATGTTAAAGGAACAAGAGCTTGGAATATACTATTCTGGAAAGGGGAAATGGGTAATCAATGAAATAAGAACTTTTAAGAATTCCCAATTAAAAGACAAGAGCTGAATAGAAGATATAACATTCTGTCACAAGACTCAAGGGAAGAATAAAAGAGTGAACATGAAAGAAAAATCATAAAGGTATGAATTATGTTTAACTATTACATCCCTATATGAAAAATAATATATATAAAAGCTCAGAACTTTATTATTATTAGGGTAGTTAGAAGGATTCAACAGAGAGAGAATGAGCTACCAATAAAGAATTTGAATTGATTATGTAGGGATGATCTCAAATTTAAAATGGAAGAATGAGAGAGAGGAGGGAAGAAAGGGTAAGGAAGAATAAGGGTAAACATCATCTCACATGAAAGAGGAGAGCAAGAAAGAGTTTTTATAGTGGGAAATTAGATGGTAGGTAATGCTTAAATCTCAATCATATCTGAACTGTTTGAAGAGGGAAGAAAAAAGTATATATATATACATGCATACTCACATACATGTAGTCAGTTGAATATAGAAATCTATCTAACAACAGAAAAATATAGGGAAGGGTTAAGAATGATAAGAACAAGGGCAGATTAATACAGGCAGGGGATAGAAGCAGAACAGATTTTAAGGAAGGAACAAGGAATAAAAAGAGAAAGACAAAGACAAAAGAAAATAGGATGAAAAATATGCAGGTAGTAATCATAACTGTGAATATAAATGGGATGAATTAACTCATGAAAGTGGATAATAGAGTAGACTAGAAAATAATTCAATAATATTATGTTTATAAGAAACAGATTTAAAACAGAAAGGCACACATTGAGTTAATATAAAGGGATGGAGCAGATTCTCTTATGCTTAAGCTGATAGTTAAAATAAAAAAGGCACGTGTAGCAATTATAATATCAAACTAAGCAAAAGCAAAAAATAGTCATTAAAAGAGATAATTGAGGCAACTAAATTTTGTTAAAAGATATCACAATGAACTAATATCAATATTAAACATATACCCAAATGGGATAGCAACCAGATTCTCATATCAAAATTTGAATGAGTTATAATAGGAAATAGACAGTAAAACTCTATAGTGAGGGATAGCAGTTTACCTCTCTCAGAACCATATAAAACTAATCATAAAATAAATTAGAAAGAAGTTTAAAGAGATGAATAGAATTTTAGGAAATGTTGACCTCTGGAGAAAGAATAGGAATAGAAAAGACAATTTTTTTCTCAGTTGTATATAGAATGAACTACCAATGAAGACGAAATTAAAACAAGAGGCATTTTGTCTAATTATATGCCAGTAAAATTGACAATATAAGTGAAATAGGTAAATATTTGTGAAAACATGAATATTTTTGATTAACAGAAAAGGAAATAGAATACTTAAGTAACCTTATCTTATAAAAAAGTTGAATAAACCATAAATGAAGCCCTACAGAAAAAAATTAAATGGACAAGATGGGTTTATGAGTGAATTCTACCAAATATTTAAAGAACAAGTAATGCCAATATCATATAAACTAACTGGAAAAAATTGGTAAAGTAGGAGTCCTACCAAATTCCTTTTATGACACAATTATATTTTTGATACCTAAACCAAGAAGAACAAAGATGAAGAATATTACAGGATAATTTTCCTGATGAATGCAAATGCAAAAATTTTAAATAAAATGCTAACAAGGAGCTTGCAACAACATACCACAAAGATCATATACCATGACCAGGTGAGATTAATACCAAGAATGCAGGACTGGTTCAATATTAGGAAAACTATTGGTATAGTTGACCATATCAATAAAAAACCAAAGTCATAGAATTATACCAATAGAGACTGAAATAGCATTTTAAAAATTACATCAGACATTCCTACTAAACATAACAGACTTTAAAGCACAGGAATAGAAAGAGTTTTTTTTCTTAAAATGATAAGTAGTATCTATTCACACCCAAGAGCAAACCTCTATAATGGAGATAAAATAGATATATTCCCAATAAAATCAGGCATGAAACAGGGATGTATATTATTACCCTTATTATTTAACATGGTAATTAAAGCCATAGTTATAGGACAGGACAGGAAAAGAGAAATTGAAAGAATAATAATAGAAAATAAGGAACTGAATATATTGCCGAATTTTATGCAGTTGATGTGATGATAAACTTAGAGAACCCCTAGAGATTAATTAAATTAAAAGCTAATTGAAACAATTAACATCTTTAGCGAAGTTGCAGAATATAAAATAAATCCACACAAACAATTAGAATTCATATATGTTACCAAGAAATCCCAATAGTGAGATATTAAGGGAAATTCCATTTTAAATAACTGCATGGGGAGTGAAAAAAGGGAGGGAGAGAATTTTGAAATTAATTTTTTAAATGATGAAAATTGTTTTTACATTTAATTGAAAAAAGATAATATTTAAAAACAAAAAAAATAAATTTGTAGATAATAATAAAATATATTTTGAATTTTCCTACAAAAACACCTATGAAGTATGTGAAAAAATTGTAAAACACATTTTAGAAATATAAAGACAAATTTAAACATTTGAAGAGATTCTATTTGCTCCTAGTGTTATCAAAAAATTAAATAAGGTAATCTGAGTGGGTCAACGATGGCAATTTAGGTGTGAGGAAGGATAAAAGGGGATATTAATGGATTATAAAATGATTGGAGGAGGAAAGAAGGTAAGCGAAGGTATATAGGAGATAAAGGAAATGGGGTATGTAGGATAGGGCAGCTCAAACTGGTTTATTCCCAGAGGCTTGAGACAGAGAATATAGGGAGGAAACTAGGGCCAATAAGAAATGTTTAGGTTTGGCTGAAGGTTTTTTCTTGTTAGTTTCTAAAGTCTCTTGAGGGAGGAGTTGAGAGGGCCCCTCCCTGCCAGTCAAACTGATGGCTGGAGGAAGCCTAGGGAGGTACTTCCTGCCAAGATGGATGCCCCCTGTTCTTTCAAAAAAAAAAAAGGAAAAATGATTCCTTCCCCTTGAGCCCTTGTCTTAATTTTCAACACAATGACTCACCACAGGGTTTGAATAGGTAACAAGGGGATTTATTAATACCAGGGTCAGTCAGAAGGGGAGAGGGTTTCAGGATTTTCTAACTGAGGCTAGAGAGAGGGTGAGGGTGGGGGATGGGTCGCAGAGAGGTTTAGACAGAGAGAATCTGGCTCTCCTAGTCAGGAAGATTTGACTGCCTTTTAAGTAAAGTCTCTATCAAATCATTAAAACTAGGGGTAATTTATTTGAGGATACTCTACTGGCCTATAGAAACAAAACCCACAATGTTCAATCATCAAGCCCTCCCTTCCACCCAGGACCCAAAGGTAATTCAGGGAAGGGGAGGGGGGATGGAGATGGGAGATCAGGGAGAGGTCCAGAGAAATGAGATAGGTGCAAATTTCCCAAGACAAAATAAGCACAGGCCAAAGCCGAAGCAATTAGGCCAAAGCCAACAGGTTAAACCAAAGCAAAAGCCTCCAGCCACAGCGAAAGCCAGAAGGCCAAAGCCCCATCAGTTGGAACTTCACCTCTATTTATAGCTTTGAGTTCTAACTGACTTTCTGAAGATTCTAAGATGTTTAACTGACTTTTTGTGACCGTTAGAAATTACAGAAGCAAAAAGTTTCTGTTAGCCACCTTGCATTACACTAGGTGGATTGAGCCAAAATAACATAAAAAAAATATAAATTCTACCTAAATTCAGTGCCACATAAATTAAACTACTGAAGTATTGTTTTCTAGAACTTGGAAATATAATGAAATTCATTTGAAATAACAAAAGGTCAAGACAATCAAGGAAATCAAGGGGGGAAATAAAGATATAGAGAAGTATCCTGGCAGTATCATATTTCAAACTGAATTGCAAAGTGTTTTTCATCAAAATAATCTGTTCTTGTTGTAATTCAACTGTTTCAATTGTATCTGACTCTTTATGATCCTAAATGGGTTTTTCTTTTCTTTTTTTAAACCCTTACCTTTTTTCTTGGAATCAATACTGTGTATTGGTTCCAAGGCAGAAGAGTAGTAAGGGCTAGACAATGGGGGTTAAGTGACTTGCCCAGGGTCACACAGCTGGTAAGTGTCTGAGGCCAGATTTGAAGCTAGGACCTCCCATCTCTAAGGCTGACTCACAATTCACTGAGCTACCCAGCTGCCTCCCCTAAATGGATTTTTCTTGCCTAGTGTACTGGAGTAGTTTTCCATTTCTTTTCACATATCATTTAATAGATGAGGAACTGAGACGAACAGGGTTAAGTGACTTGACCAAGGTCAACCTGATTTGAATTTAGGAAAATTAGTCTTCCTGACTTCAGGGCAGTTCTCTAATCACAGCACAATTTAGTTACCCATTCTAAGAAATAGAATGGGTGATTGTTAGAATAAATTAGGTGCACAAAATATAGCAGTAAATGACCATATTAAAAAAGTATTTGTTAAAACCAAGAACCATGCTTTTGGGGCAAGAGCTCACTATTTGACAGAGAACTGGAAAACATTCTGTAAGAAACTAGGCATGGACTAACATCTCATATAGTATATCAAGATAAGGTTAAAAAAGGAGTATATAACTACATAATAATTTTCATATCATAAGTAAATTAAAGGAATACAGGGAAATTTACCAGTCTGATCTATGGATAAGGGAAAGTTTGTGACCAAACAGGAGATAGAGAATAACATATACAATAAAATTGATTATTTTAATTAACAAAAAAGGTTTATATCATAAATCAAAGTAGTCAAAATTAAAAGGAAAGTAGAAACTTGGGAAAATATATAGATTGTTTCTTTGATAAAGGCTTCATTTCTCAAATATATCATAACTGAACCTATTTCATAAAAATAAGTGCCATTACCCAATTGAAAAATGGTCAAAGAATATGAATAGTTTTTAGAAGGAGTCAAAGCTACCAATAATCACATGAAAAATTCTCAAAATTACTATTGTTTAGATAAATGAAAATCAATCACCTCTGAGGTACAATCACATACTTATCAGATGATAAAAAAGGATAGTAACAAATGCTGGAGGGGATATACAAACAGAAGTACATTAATGCATTGTTGGTGAAAATGTGAACTGGTCCAACTACTATAGAACTATGCCCAAAGAGCTATAAAACTCTGCATATGCTTTGACCCAGCAACAATGAGACTAAATTTGCATCTCAAAGTGATCAAATAAAATAGGAAAAAGACACACATGTACAAAAATAATTTTTGTTGTGACAAAGTATTGGAAATTGAAGGGATGACCACCAACGGGAGAATGCATAAACAAGTTTTGGTATATGGTTATGATAGAATGCTGCCGTGCTATAAGAAGTTACGAAGGAGGAGTTATTAGAAAGGGAAAAAAACTGAGAAAACTTATGTAAATTGATTCAGTAAAGTGAATTGAACAGAACCATGAGAAAAATATAGACAGTAATAGCAATATTGTAAGAATGATCAACTGTGCAAAAATTAGTTATCCTGATCGAGATCATGGTCCAAGATAATTCCAAATAGCATATGCTGAAAAAAGGTTATCCCCCTTTGAAGAGAGAAGTAATAAGAATCTGACAACAAACTGAAGTACAACTTTCTCTCTTTACTTTTTTTTTTGCTTTTTTGTGAGATGGTAAGATGCTTTGAATGATTTCACATGTAAAGTGACTATCATATAACTTACTCAAAATCTCAGAAAAATGAATGTTAAAAATAATAAAATCAAATTTAGATAAAAATAATGTTTTTATTTTTGTGGATAACCCTTTTTACATAACCACTCTGATGCCTTAGCTGTCTTTCTGAATGTCTATGGCTGAAAATAAATAACTGAATGGCTTTGTGAATGAAGGAATTAGCAAACAAATACATAACAAAAAAATCAAATTCACATAAAAATCAGTTGACAACCAATTTTCAGTTAATTATGTCACATATAGAAATAAGTATATTTACTTAATATCATCAGATCATATTTTAGGGTAATCATGAGCATAGAGGTTATAATATCTAATCATTTGACTTTACAGATGAGGAAAATAAAAAGATCCCCAGAGAGGTTAAGTATAATACCCTATTGAAAAAAATAGTTCATTTTAAATGGCAGATTTTGTGGTGGTTGTTTTTAGAGAATGGAAGAGTTTAAAGAATGAGACTGATTAGAAGAGAGTAGGTTGGATTCATTGAATAGGATTTCAAACTTTAAGAACTTGAAAGTGGCTTATAATTCAAAGAGACTGGAAAAGCTAAGGGATGATCATGTTTTTTCTGTATCTAAAGAGGTAGAAGTTCTTATAGTTGAATCATTTGGGAAATTGTGTGTTGCCATTGAGAATGATGTACAGTGTGAACAGTCAACTTTTATAGACTCTGGCAAAGGTAAAAATAGGATGCACTTCTTGATTTCAAAATGCTTACATTTACAAATGTGAATATGTACAGAGATATAACACATGACAACATAAGAGACAGGAAAACTAAGACTAGGTTTCACCAGGATTAAAGAACTGAAAAGTGAGAAAAGAACTGCTAAAATTAACCTGTATTATTTGTCAATATGGCCTTGTGCTAAAACCCAAAGGAGCAAAGCTGAACTATTTATTATCATGGCTTTAACCTTAAACTCATTGAATGACCTTGGGCACATTACATCATCTGTAAAATAGGGATAGTAATAACTTCTCTATCTTACCGAAGGAATGAGTCTGAACATACATTATAGATAACCAGAGAAAGCAACTCATATTTTATATAATGTCACCCTGAAGCTACCATGTTTGTTCTATATAATCTGAGTAGAGAATGGAAACTGTATTGCTTTTTTTAATATATTGAAAGCTTTCTGCACATCTCTCCAAATGTAATAACAAAAATTATAAAATTTCAAATCTAATGGGCAATGTAGCAATCACTCAAACCAACCTACTCATTTTATAGGCAAGGAACACGGGGTCACAGATTTAGTTCTGGAAAAAACTTTAAAGGATAGCCAGGTGAACTTCCTCATTTAAATGATGTGGAACTGAGGCCAAATGACTTTTTCTAGGTAGAATAGCTAATAAATAACCGAGAAGGAATCTGAACCAAAGTCTTCCTGACTCCAAGATCAGGACTCTAGAATAGCATTAACTTTATGATGAAATCATAATAATATTTGCAGTTAGATGTATTTGGAAACCAAGGGCTTGAATATGAGTCCTGACATTGGCTGAGTGACTAACTTTGTCATCTTATGTCCTCATGTCTATCATCAGGGTCAGAATAGCTGTACCACAAGGCTACTTTGAGAATACTATTTGTAATTAAAGAGAAACTACATATAAATTATTTTAGAAATCAATATATAAAGGTACTTAAACTTATTATGACTCAAAGTCACAGCCAATTATTGTCAGTGGTGAGAATAGGACTTGGGACCCTTGGCATTCTATCTATAATCTCTTTTTCTTTGCAATATATACTCTCCTTACCTCCACATAGTTGTTTTCCTGGAGTCCTTTAGGATTAAGTTTATATCCTATATTCAGCAGCATTTTCTCCAGTCCCTTTAGCTTCGACCCTCTTTCATTCAGATTATCATCTATGTATTTCTCTCTTTCCTTCCCTCCTTCCCTTTCTCTCTCCCGCTTAGTTTCTCTGTGCCTCTTTTTCATATATATATATTTGAAAAATCTTGTATGCACAGGGTTATTTTTCTATTTCTCTCCTCCCCAATAAATCATGAGTTCCCCAAAGGAAGGATTATTTTTTTTTTGCCTTTCTCTGTATTCTCAGTGTTTAGCAAAGTGCCTGACACTAGAAAGCACTCAATAAATGCTTACTGACTGACACATAGTAGATGCTTAATACTCATTTGCTGATTGAATGACCCAGTCCATTTTTCCTTTCACCTTACTGCCTTGTAGCCCATATTTTTAAGGCTAACATTCCAACAGTTTCACAGGATCACAATTCAAAAATAATTCAAAGACAGGATCACTGAATGTAGGAAAGGAAAAATAAAAACATTCTTTTGAAAGCATTCAGGAAATGACATCCAACTTTATTCATTTTTTAAAATTCTCCCATCTCCAAATTCCAACACTACTGGTATGTATAAAGTTCAGTAATTAGACAACTAGTGACATGAAAGCAAAATGTGTTGGCCCATCAGCTAACTACATTGTAACAAACACAATCTTGTCAGAACTAAAAATGTACTCAATGTCATTTTCTGGCTGATTATTTCTCCTATTACTCCCTTCACCTTAGCCCACCACCATCTGAAGTTTGTTTACTTACAGGAATTTTATCAAACACTTCTTGGTGCTGAAAAGTAGTGATGAGAGAGGCACAATTTTTATTTCAAAGAAAGCCTTTAAATTAACTGGAAAGTGAAAAATGCCAACAGCTTGTAGGCTTGCTGTCAAGCATGTGAGGAGAATATGCTGACTACAGTTTTGGGGGAAAATACTGCTTGGTAGAGCTAGTCATTTCACCTATTTTCACTTTAGTGAATATTTGTGAAAAATAGCTTCAAAGAAGAGCATACCTGACCTTTATTCTGACCATTTGAAAAACATTTCTAGGAGCTAAGGTTTGTTGCATCTCTTCAGACATTAAATCTTTTAGTCAATCAATGAAACAGGCATTTATTAAACACTTACTAAATGCCAGGCACTATGCTAAGCACTAGGTATGCAAAGAAAGTCAAAGCACATTCCTTTCTTTAAGAGGCTTAGATATTAATGGAGAAACAACACATAAATTGAACCTCTAAATACTCTGGAGAGAAATTACAGAATTGTCTAGTTTGGTGATTAATTTTAGTTTTTAAATCTATGAGAAATGCCATTATTTCAATTGTTTGGGGTTTTCTCTCTTTTTCATTGTCAGCTGCCCTGTCCATTGGCTACAATTCCCAGGTTAAGAACATATGTTCTTCCAACTTCTTAAGGTAAAACCTGGGGTTAACTTATATATTTTATCTGGATTCAGAAGGGTGAGTAGGAGACAGGAATGGACAACAGACTGGGACCAAACAAGTTAGGGAAATTGAGTCTGGCAGTTTGGGGAATGGTAGTTGACAAGAGTGACTGTTGGGCCTTAACTGTCATACTGAACCACCTATCCAGGGAGTCTGTGAAACCACCAAGTGACAGAGTAATACAAGGACAAAAGAATTATAAACATAGGATTTTAATAATAATTGAGGGTCAGGTATAATGGGGAAAGGTCACACTGAATTTAATCACTAGGGACCACACAGGGGCTGGGAGAATGGGTTAAAGCCTACACTGCACTAATCAGACTATTATAGACTAGAAGGGAAAATGGGTCTCTCACAAAGCCATGTCCACCTCAGCTCCTCTAGATGGTACAGGAAATGGGTCCACAAGAAGGTAAATCCAGGAAATGCTAATCAAGGAGCTTGTCACAGATTGGAATGTCCACCACCCCAGCTAGATCTTCTTGCTCACTTGATCTTCTCTGGCAGGTCTTCCTTCTCAGTGGTAACTCCACACTCCTTGGGCTCCTCACTGGGCAGGTAAAGGCATCCACACTTTCTCCCTTTACCAGCTTGACCAGAGTCCTCAAGGACAAACAGTTTTCTTTCCTTCATTCCATTTAGAATATCCATGGCTGACAGTCAAGGTTTTTCCTCTAGCCTTCTTGCAAAATCTGCTTCAGTCTATTTACCTATTACATACCTCAGATAGCTATTATAAACACACTATGTAAAGCTTAAAGTGTTACCTGAATTTCAGTAGTTTTTAATAACAATAGTTTTCAAAGTATATAGCCTTAAACAAAGTAATCAAGACCATATAAGAACAAGGTTAAATATATATATATATATATGTATATATATATATATATACATATATATATACATATATATATATCAGTCCTTTCTCTTACATAAGTTATAATAAGAATGATTTTAGTAGGTTTATGAAAGATGAGTTTATAGTAAAATAATTTTATTCCTTTATAGAAAGTATAATTATTTTATCCACTTGCCCAATAGACCACAGAGCATTTTATATAAAGGTATAATAGCCATCTAGTGACCTATCCTAGAACTATGTCTATATGGATTTTGATGAACAAGATTAAAAAGACAAGAAAAAGTATAATAAATATGTAATTCACTAAATGAGAGTTTTATTTAAAAAATTAAATTGACACTTTCTTTAAGAAAAAATTGTATATATTTCTATGTGTTTAAATATGTATATGTATGCATGTTTTGAGGGTCAGGGAGTTAGTAAAGATGAACAGAGAGGAATGGCAGAGAAATTGGGAAAATTATAGCTTTATAGAGTTTCCAACTGCCTTGTGACAGCATGGATTTGTCTGAAAAGTAATGTTGGTTATGAAACTAACCAGGTAGAAAATGACTGGTTTCATTAAAATTAATAATAATGAAAGAACCACCACTTAATGTTAAATTCAATTTTTGCACAAGTACAAACCTTGGTCATGGCTATGTTGCTGTGGGCATCCTTTGAGAAGGAAAAGAATAGAGATATACTTACCATGCTTAAGAACTGCATTAGGAAATCCACCAAAAGTAATTAAACTTTTTTAACATTTTATTTTAATATTAACTCAATGTTACTGGAGGTAGGTAGAACAAGGATAAATGTGATTGCAATTGTGATAAGATATTCATCACTCAACATTGCTAATCCCTTGTTCTTGTTTTTAAATTGTGATGATTCCTTTTAACCTGAAAAATCTGTATTGGCTCTGTCATGGTGGCAAGGTCATTCTCTAAGCAATTCTACAGCCTAAGGTAGTACAAAGGACATTGAGTTTTGAGGTTACTGGTCCCAGCTCCACTGCTGTTATGTGACTTCCTAAAAGTCATATTACTCAGTTTTCTTAACTGAAAATTAGAAGACTAGATTAGATTAGAGACTCTAATCCTTTTTTGTTGTTGTTTGTTATCCATCCCTTCAGTTATCTGGCAAAAAAAAAAAGAGATTTCTCAGAATAATTGAAAGCAATGCAAAATTGCAGTTAGAAGTTTGTGAAAATGAAGATGATTTTTCTCAAACAAATTTATAGACCCTCTGAAATCTGATAGCCTATGATCCTGAGATTAAGAACACTTAGAGTGGAGGATGTCTAATTTCTGTTTGGTTTTTATTTTCAGTTCTTATGTTTCTGCACACATAGGTCTGTCTATATTCACATAAATTCCCATATGCATTGTATAGATCTGGGTGTCTATTAAATAATTATTTACATATGTCCATTTCCAAATTAGAGTTTATAATTAATTCAAGACACACACACACACACACACACACACACACACACACCATGAGGTTTCTGGTCTATCTCCATTGGGATTTCAGTAAAGATGGTAATCAAAATGTAGGTGGTGATTTGACTAGCTTGACACATAACACCTCTCATCTCTCCCTCAGCATGCTTCCTTTCCTAGCTGCACCAGTTTGAAAGAGGTCAGCATCTTGTATGGAGGGATATCCCATTCTCCACAAAATTGCTTCCCTGGATGTTAGCAATCTACAGGACCTAAGTTGGAGGCAGTGGCAGTACTGTAGAGGCTGCTGCAACTCTTTGGAATTTTAGGCTTACTTGACCTTTGGTGGCAATTATTTGAGGTGTCAAGAAAGATTAATCTCTTCTCCACAACGATTATATCTTCTCCTTTCAAAGATGACTACTCCAACAAGGCTGAAAGTAGAGTAGTAGGAGCAGTTGTGGAAGGGAAGAATTCCTAAGATCTTGGGGTTCACTGTCCGGAGTTCTCTTCAATGTTGTCTGAAGGGAGGTGGCTGTCAATATCAAAGTAGTATATAAGCTTTTCTCTATCTATTAATCAGGGTGCCTTACTTCTTAAAATGTATTGTGTATATCATATTTATATAATCCATTCCCATATATTCATGCACATGAATGTATATTTATCAATACATCTAGCTATATATCTTTGTATCTATGTATCTATCTCTATCCAAATATCTATCTAGGTCCTTGTTTGATGGGTACAACAGGCATAACTATCCCATTCTACACGTGATAAAACAGGGTCACGCCAGTGTGAGGTTCTATACCTCAGGTCTCATGGTGAGTTTGTGGAATAGCCAAGATTAGATATGGGTGACCTGAATCTTAGTCCACTCCACTATATTGGACTAGGAATCTTAAAATATAGGTTTTGATAGACCTTTCCTGCCTCCATAGCATTAATATACTATGTAAACTTGGTCAAATCACTTAATTCTACAAGCCTATTTTCTCAAATTTAAATTCATTTTTTTATGTTTCATGATTCTTAATGAATGTATCTATTAGATATATATTTTTTCCTATAGGCAACCTATTGATTTCAATTGGTATTTCATTTTCTATTTTTAATTTCTCAATTCTTAAATTACTTTATAAATTATAGTATTTAGGTTTATGTACTTGTCATGTTTTTCTGAAAGATCCATAACCCTTAGGTTATCTCTATATATCCAGTCTTCAAGATCACTAGGTTTTGTTTGGAAAGAGAACATATTTTCTATTAATGTATTTCTTGTTGTGATGGTTGTTTTCTTCATTTATATTCTTTCATAAGATGTCTCAGCATTTTTCTGTGCTTCACAGTTTACTGATTACTAGCATAGGTCTCTATCCCAAGAACCTTTTGAGGGAACAGAAGTGGTTCCAGTTGGATGCTGGGCTCTTTTCCCTACAAGCTTAGTAGAACACTAAAGAGCATCACCTCCATCTATACCATTTTCTGTCCAAAACATTCAAAGAGGATTAATTAACAAGCTAGCTAGTGGATCGATAGCCTTATTTGATAGGTACAACAGGTATAACCATCTTATTTTGTCCAGTGATGAAACAGTTCTATTTCTCGGTTCTCTGGCCCCAGAGTTCAGAGTACCTCCATTCTGGGGCTATTGAAGCCTTAGAAGATTTCTGATAGTTGGAATTAAGGAATAAGGGATTTACCTTTTTTTAAGCCCAGACATGTGTCCTGCTCTTTTTCTTCTGCTCTTCCACCATCCTATAGAAATATTTTGAAGAACAGAATATTACTCTACATCTGGCCTTAAGGCCTTAGGAAAATATGGCAACCTGGAGTTCAGATCTACAACATGCTGAAAAAAAAGGGTGGCTGTTCTTGGTTATGGGGTTGGGCTTTGTATTTAGGTCTTTGATTAGGTCCTTAGTCCTTGACTCAACTTTTATACCTGTGCCTTGATGGTAGTGGCCAGTATCAGAGAGAAGGGACCCACTCAATTTTTAGAATGTTTTTTAAGTGAGGGTCAGAAAAAGCTGCAATAAATAGTTTAATCAAATATATTCCCTTCACTTATTTTTTATCTTTGGCATACAGACCCAGTAGTGGTATAGCATTTTTTTTTTATCTTCTGGGTATAGAGATATGATCTTGAACCATAGTCCTACATCCATTGCTATAAACAAATCTGTATCATTGAGTTATTCATTTAACCCTGCTTTGCCAACACATAATTGGATAAATCCTTGGGGGTGTCACACTGATTCCCTTTGGATTCCACTCTTGATTTTTAACCATTTTATAGATTCATGTAATTAAAAAACTCTAGGTAATATTTGATAAATCCACAGAATTTAACTGTAGACAGCTTTTACTGTTGTTTCTGAAGTAATGTCCATTTGTTCCAAAAGCAATTTTGTACTTTAAAAAAATCTTATTGATGGTATTATCTGAAAATATCTATCAATCCTCTTTTTTTAAGGTGAGGAAATTTTAACCTCTTTACAGTTGCCTTAGTGTGATGAACCCTGTTTTTCTTCAACAATATACATGTTTTTGTTTGAAAATTTTCTAGATTGTTTCATCTATTTCACAATGTCAAAAAGTATACATAAAGAGCAATATATTAGTGTTAATTGGTTTAAATATGTTGTTACTTATAGTTGTTGATAAAGAACAATTATTTCCATCTCATCTGAGTTAAAAAAGAAGCTTCTGGGAATAGTCTCTGCTATTACTCTTTTATAGGGAATATTCTGTGGACAAAAGAACATTTAAATGAAATAATTCTTATAGATAAATAAAACTATTAGACTATAAGTTCATATTCTATAAATTCCCTAAAAATTTCACTGGTATGTCTCCAATGGCAGATAGGATGACAATGATAATGTGGATCTCATCCTATCCTTGTATGATTTTTTTTGGTTAGTTCACATTGAATTGACTTATATCTGAAGCATCTTTCCAGCACAATGAATAGAGCACTAGACCTAGAGTCAGAAGACTTGAGTCCAAATCCATCCCTAGATACTTACTATCTGTGTGACCTTATATAAGTCACTCAATTTCTCTGTTTAAGTAATTTTCTTCATCTATAAAATGGAATTAGCAAAAGTACAAATAACCCAGGGTGACTATTAGTATAGAATGAGAAAATATTTGTAAATTGCTTTGCCAACCTTTATAAATCTTAGTTATCATTTTAATTGTTTGCCAGTGTTCTCATCTTTTGGTAATAGAATTATGATTCCTTCTTTTTTGAAAATTCTTATCTATTAGGTTAGAATCAATACTATATTGGTTTCAAGGCAGAAGAGTGGTAAGGTGGATTAAAGGCAATGGGGATTAAGTAACTTGTCCAGGATCACATAGCTAAGAAATGTGGGGCCAGATTTGAACCCAGGACCTTTAGTCTTTTATACTAGCTCACAATCCACTGATCCACCTAGCTGCCCCAAATCTTTCTTTTAAAAAAGAGTTAACCTTATGCGGGCAGCTGGTTGGCTCAGTGGATTGAGAGCCAGGCCTAGAGATAGGAGGTCTTAGGTTCAAATTTGGCCTCAGACACTTCCTAGTTGTGTGACCCTGGGCAAGTCACTTGAACCCCTTTGCCTAGCCCTTTCCACTCTTCTGCCTTGGAGCCAATACACAGTATTGACTCCAAGATGGAAGGTAAGGGTTTTAATTAAAAAAAAAAGTTAACCTTATTCTTTAATGTCTAATTCCTGATGCTGATAAAAGTCATTTTGTAGTAATTTATGTACTACTGTGAGGCATATTATTTAATAATTTTGAAACTTATCTGACATTACCACTTTGCAATTTTGTCAAGAAGCTAACTTCCCATCACCTCCCTTGATGTAACTGTTCCATTGTTTATTTTGTAAATGGTCCTTAAACTTTACGTGTATCATTTGCTCCAACTAACATTTACAGCATGTTGAATTCTTGCTATCATATGAACCAGAAATGTTCTATATCTTCATTCTTCACAGGTCTCACTACATATGATTTCATATTTCTCAAATTTTTAAATATATGGTTTTAAACAAGTCATTTAAATTCCTTAAGCCTCAGTTTTCTCATCTGTCAATTTAGGATAACAATACATGTACTACTTATTGCCAGTGATTGTTAGGGAGAGTGCCATGTAAATCTTAATGTGTTATAGAAATGTGAGCTGTTACTGCCATTGTAGAATAGAGATTAGAAAATTAATTGACTTAATGCTACTAAGCATGTGAAAAGCAGCTAACATCTAGTCTCCAAAGGTGTACAATTCATTTTGCTCTATTTTCATTTCCATGGCTTATATTTAATTCAAACTTCAGTATCCTTTGCCACACTATATAGCTGGCTTTGCAAAAAACAAAACAAGGAAATCTAATATTAAAACTGCTTCACACCATACAAGGTTAGCCTGGTAGATGAATAAAGATGATGATGTGCTGGATTTCCATCAGAAGGCTTTGTGTTTCATCTCTCTGCCAAAAGAGGGATATAAATTCTTCTTTTGAATGTAAGATATGTAATAGAGCAATGGCAAGTTGTGGGAGCTGTGGCAGATACTCATTAACCAGTTTCTGGGTAGTATCAAGATAAAACACAAATGAAAAGAACTCAGTGATAGGAAGCTCAGAGTCCACATGGGCTAGAAACATCCTATTTATATGCTGAATATAAGATTATTGGTAGTGCAGAGGGTTGTTTATTTTTAAAAGTTACTTTGGTTGTGCCTATAAAGACAGAAAAAAAGATCTCGTAGATGAATCATACGGTGAAGTGAATTGCGTGGTGTGATACATGATAGTTCTGACTCCATAATTTGGCTCTTTCTTACTTATATTCTATCCCACCATAACTTAAACATAACATAGTCAATAAACATTTTTCGAAGTACCTACTATGTGCCAGGCACTGCCCTAAACACTGGGAATATAAGGAAATGCAAAAGACTATTTATTCCTGCTTCCAAAGAAGTCACAGTCAAATAGAGACACAAACATATGTAAATAATTATTTAAAAACAAGCTATATGCAAGATGTATTGGAAATAATCACGAGAAGGAAGAAACTGGCATTAAGAAGGATCAGGAAAGCTTCCTGTAGGAGGTAGGATTTTACCTGGCACTTTTAAAGAAGCTAGGAGAGGAAGATAAAGAGAAAGGTCATTACAAGGTTTATAAGACAAAGATAAGGTCCTTACAAGTATGGGAGAAATCCAATGAAATGTGCACATTGAGAGGTGGAGCTTCTTGTTCAAGGAATAGCAAGGGGGATAATGTAGATTGAAGAGTAAGTGCAATAAGTGTAAGAAGATTAGAAAGGTAAGGCAATCCACTTACCATTCACCTTATTTTTATAAACTCCCCATGATTTTCCACCTATAAGCCTTTGTCCATTCTTTTTGTCTGTAATTTTCTCAGTCCATTAAATTCCAACTCATTCCTTAAAGACCAAACAAAGCTATCTCTTTGAGGAAACTTAAAAAAAATAATCCATTCAGCAATAAACTTCGATTCTCAAATCTAAAAAAATAATATTCTTTGATCCCTTTTACATTCTAATTTTATAATAATATTTCATGTTATTCTTATATGTGTTTATATCATACTTATCTTATAAAACATAAGCTTCATAAAGGTAGAGATGATATCTTACCTAAAACATGAATTATTTTGACTCCCAGAAATAGGGTTCTCTAACATAGTAGGTACTTAATATTTGTTGAATGAATCAATCAGAATCAAACATAACCTATAATCCATTCATTGATTTTTGTTTTTCTAAGGTGTTGTGAGAGGGTGATTCTTTCAAATGACTTACAGTTTAGGGCCCTCATATTTTCAAATAGTAATTTTTCTCTTTGTTTCAGGAAACACTATAGAATAGTGATTCCCAATGTGTTTGTGTGGGGTGGAAGGAGGGAGGAAACTAAATTTTCTTTTAATCTGTTGTGGGATCCATATTTCTGAGAGGTGTTCAAGCTGTAGCACAGAATTTCACAGTGCCCCCCAGAACTCTAAGAAAGGGGGCAGTTAAAGGCAGTTGGAGTCCTGGTATAAAAAAGGCAGGACACCTGGCTTGCAGGGTCTTGGGTCCTGGTCCTGATTCTGTTCCTGACTCTTGGCTCTTGGATCTGAGCAAAGGGACAATCTTTGTGGCTCTGAGCTGAGCCATTCAGTCTCTGACAGCCAAAGCTGCTTTACTTTTGTTTGACCTTCAAATAATACCACAGTCTACCTTAGTTTAGCTTAGAAGAAGAATATTTAGAGGCTTAGAGAGGAGATCAGCCATTTAAGATACCTTTCCCCTTTTGGGTGGAGGGGCTACTTGTGTCATAACAGTTTGGGTAGATTTTTCCTTACCTATCAATCCTAAATCATTTCTCCCTTCCCATTCCCAGATATCATTAAACCCTTATCAACTAGGAACAGTGTCTGGATACAGACATTTTGGGGATATATTCACAACCTCCATAAGCCAAGTTCTTCCTACTTGTAGCTCTGAAATTTATCCTAACCTCTGAGCCAGGGATTGGCTTCCAAGTCTTTAAGCTTCACCTATTCTATCCTGTGGGGAAATAATTCAGAGAAAAATATCATCATAAAGAGTTTAGCCTTTCTCCACTTACCATCTTGGCCCAGAAGTTATAAAGCCAGATTGTCCACCATTACCAAACTGTTAACTGACTTCCAACTGCTTAGTGGGAGGGGGGAAGTGAAGGAGCACTTCCACTAGCTCCAGCCCCTCCCATTCAGTCAAGCCTGCCTGTGTGCTTGTGTTTCTCCAAAGACCTGTGATTAGAAAGACTTTAGTATCACTGACCCCTGTCATTTTACAGTTTCCTTAATCCTACACAGTGCAGAGAATAGCAAGTGATGACATTTTTGAAACTTGGATTCTGCATGAAAAGGAGAGAGTGAGATGTGGAGAGGGATCTAAAGTGAAAGATATGGGACTGAAGAAAGTCATTCTAGGTACAGAAAGAAGATGGAAATGGACACATATAGGAAGCTGACCCATAACTGTGTTTATATTTACCTTTTACAAATATGAGGATTCCCCCTTTTTGTGCAGGAGAAAAGAAGAAAAGCAAAATTCAGTCAAGTCAACAAGCATTTTTAAAAAAAAGTTAATGTTCCCATCTCTATGCTAACCCATAGAGATATAGAGAAAGGAAAGTTAGTCCCTGTTCTCAAAAAGTATGCTGTGTAATTAGAATTTGCTCCCTAGGACTCTCTTTCCCAGGATCCCCTTACCTATTTAGCTACATGCTAACTTAAGGAGGATATATTTTAGTGTAGTCCAGCCCCTCTCTCTCTCCTTCCTGGAATATAGCTGTGGAGGCTAGGGGGGAGAGCTTGGGAGGAAAATTTACTCATATGATTATACTCTAGCTGTATTTCTCTATTGTTATTTCATTTACCTCAAGTGATTACTAATAAATCTTATAAAATATAATATTTGGAATTATTGGATATTAATTTAAATCTTACATTTTTGGCAACAAGAAGTCTGAAGTTTAGGACCTCTGCTCCTCTTTCTGTTGGTAGAGCAATTTTTTTAATAGACAAAAAGACAGATTAGTTTTAAAAGCCTCTGCTGTTCTTGCTGCTCCTCCTTCTCGTCCTGCTGCTATTGTTGTTGTTGCTGCTGCTGCTGCTGCTGCTGCTGCTGCTGCTGCTGCTGCTGCTGCTGACACTGCCTCCAATGTTTGACCAGATGCTGCCTAGAGGTCTTGTAGAGCCCGCCATCAGCCCTACCTCCCCTTCCCTTGAGCACACTGGCTGGGGTTTTTGTGAGCCATTTTCCTGTGAGGAGGGTGAGGTATAAATCCCCCTTTCCCTTATATTGCTAACAGCTGAGAGCTTGCTGCTGCCTTGGAAGCTCTGTGTTTCTCTTAGGCAACAATTAGCCTCCTAAAAGCTTTCACCTAATGGGATGCTTCCACCCACTTAACTCCCTGCTCACATAGCTGGGGAGAACAATCAAGGGGAGCAGCATTCCCCTGCCCACATGGCAGTGGAAGCAAGCAGTTCCCTGGTGTTTTCACCCCTATCAGGGAGGGGAAATAAGGTTACTCTTAACTTTAGGCAATGCACACTGAGGTAGTGCCACCTATGGACAGGAAGTAGAATTGCAAGCATGACTCACTCTATGAAAGAGCAGTGTATTGCCAGAGTTTTAGGATGTCTTTTTTTACTATCATTCCTGGGAGTGCTTGTACCAATTGGATATTTTGATATTTATCCATTCTTCCCCAAGGAAAAAAAAAACAACTAAAATATATCTTAAGTAATCTCAAGATGCAAAAGGGAGATTCTACCCAGTCTCTGCAACACATCCATTATGGAGTTTGTTCACACTATGCTCAGTGTGGAAATTCCCCTCAATAGGGAACCCCAGAGGTGTGACCAAAGGCATTTAGATGGATGATGATACTTGGAAGGAAAAGGAACCTCAAAGAGCATGAAGGTGAATTTTAAGCCTTTTCAGACTCCATTGCTTTATTGATGTGAACTGTTTCAATTTGTTCCCCTCCAAATAGTGAAGAAGTCTCTGTAACACAGCTATTGGAATTGGAGAACAGTACTCTTGAATTCATTGCTCACATCCTGTCACATATATTGTATTTGCTGATTGTTTGCTTTAAAATTCAATTTTGTTTTTTAAGTTCACATATTAATCTAATCTAATACATTATACTATATCATTTTCAGCTACTGTGTTTTGGCCATTAGCTATATATTCTGTTACATTGTCTTTGTTTGTACCCTCTCCCTGTGACTGGACTCGAGAGAATACCATTGTAAAAGCCCATAAACAACTTGGACAAACCCTTTTCCATGGCAAAACCATAGGCTTTTATGGATGCTGGGTTTGTCACCAGATCCATCAAGGTCACATGTTGCCTTCATGGCCTTTTGTTCCTTTTTGCTTTTGTTAATTGTCATATAGATGATGATGGATGGACTCCATAAAACTGGTTAGAAACTATATCAGTAACCTTTGGAGAATTTAATGAGCTAAAAAATCTCATTTGATTTTAAATGATCATCAGAAGTGATTTTCAGATATTTAGTAGCACAACTACCTCTGACTGATCATTTGCCTACATTTGAGTTGTTTGTAACAAGAGATAAGGGTCCATTTATGAGTTGAGGTGAGGTGCAATATCACTATTGCTTTCCCCACTTCCACATTTATAAAAATGTAATGAGACATCAGAAGTTATTTTCACTATTGTGTTCCTCACCTCCAGGTTGCAATGGATGGGGCATATAAATACATGCCTTTTACGGCTGTTACAGTCTCATACCAGAGGAGGGAGGTTTCTCTAGGGGCTTAGTTCCCCTGTGATGGGTTATAATCTCATCTGGGAAGTGGGAAGGATTTCCCAATGGGCTTGGTAAGCCCTGGATAACTCCTAGAGGAAGTATTCCCCATGGAACCTAGTGCCTCCTGGATAGTTTTTATATTTATAACTCTTCAGCTTACTCTGCCGTTGCACTAGAATGATCTAGATTCTTGGTGCCATTTTAGACTCATAAGGTTTTCATTAGCAGTATTGAGATTTTTTGCTTGTTTGTTTTTTTCTGGGTTCTCCTGCCAAATTTTTGAATGATGTCATTAATAGACTTTGTTAGAAATATTTCAGCTAAAGTTGACAGATTGGCTAGATC
This sequence comes from Gracilinanus agilis, assembly GCF_016433145.1. Lineage (NCBI taxonomy): Eukaryota > Metazoa > Chordata > Mammalia > Didelphimorphia > Didelphidae > Gracilinanus > Gracilinanus agilis. Next base: position 175,583,863 of record NC_058131.1, on the reverse strand, counting down.
TGGAGAACTTGTGACAAGTATCCATGAGCTTCATAGATTTCTAAAATGTCATACAGCAAGTGGCTCTAGAGACTCATGTGAAGCCTAATGATAGCAGGTTTGGTTTCTATTGTCATTAAATGGGCTTTTATGATTTTGAGGATTTTGATACTTTTTTGTACTGCATTAGCTACTGTACTACTGTTTTAAAAAACTTACTTGGTAAAAAATTATGTGCATTCACACTGTGGATCATGGCCAAGTTAAAAAGGAAATGGATCTCATTTTTGGGTGAGAAACCTTTGTATGGTGACTCTACTTGGCTCCATGGAATGAGAACTATATATTTCTGAATTTTTAAAAATATTATTATTGTTTGTCCTTGTATGTGCAATAGAGTATTTGAGTTTTTCTCTCATTTTTATACTTGAGGCACATGTTATTAGTTTTAAAGGTTCTTTGATTTTGCTCTAGAATGAGATAAAATGTCCATTAGCCCTAATGTCATTGCACACCCAAAAGCTTTAGGCTATGGAAACTTGTCATTGATTGTTAAATATTATGGGACTTTGATGAATGATTGGGACTGACTCTAGGAGAAGAGATCACTAAAGAGCCACTGCACAGTGCCTAGGAGCACAAGGTCAAGAAGACCAACCAATCACAGTGGGATTGATAAGATTCTGCACCAAGACAGGGGACTTGAACTTCTTTTGGGGTTTGAGGAAATGGCTGTTTGACAACATCAGAAACAGGATTTCCCCATGCCAGATCCAGACTTCTACCAAGTAGCTCAATTTGGCTGTCATTTTGGCTCCCCTATCCCTAAGAACAAAGGTAAAATCATACCAGGGAATGATATTTCTCTTCTGCTTCAAAATCTAGTCCATTTTCTCTCTTCAGAGTATGGCAATTTTCTGAAGTCCTGACTGCTGATTGTTTAAGTGTATAATTGATGCTACAGGCTTCTAGGACATAAATAACTTTAATCAGGCCCTGATTCAAGGATCTCCTTCTTTAGAATTTTTACACATGAAACTTTGATATTTTATGTTTCATCCAAATGTTACTTTTTTCTCTTTTCTTTCCGTTTTTTATTTTCTTTTGACAATTGATTCATATACCATATAACATCCATGTATCCAGGGGTGATGCAGAAGTTGGTCAACACCCTCCTCAGGGAGGTTTGTATTATAATCCTATAATCTTAAATTTAAAATCTTTTGGAAAGTAATTTTAGGATAAGAAACTTGCTATCTCCCAGAATCAAGAAAGTGAACTGTTTGGAGAAGATACCATAAAGAAGCTTGCAGATACCACACATTGCATCAAAAGATCCAGTATTAACTTTGAGATGTAGTGAATCAAACTGTGTGGGGTTGAATGTATTTACTTTGAATGTAAAATCTTATGCCACAGGGGATTATCCCTAATTGGCTTTTTGTCAATGTTCCTAGGAATTATTGGTTTTATTCTCTTTCTCTTTTATTTCCCTCTTGTCCCCAAATTATTGTAATTTTCCCTTAGAAAGTATTATACTGTATAGACCTCTAGTTAAAGATCTTTAGAGACATAAGTTGGTTATGTGTACTGATTCATTGAGGAAACTAGGCATGTAAATCAGGGAGATTTCTACATTCTAGTTTCTCAATGGAATCATAGTGGGGGGTGGATTGTGTAATTAGAATTTTCTCCCCAGGACTCTCCCAGCATCCCATTTACATGTTTAGCTACATACTAACATAGGGAGGATATATTTTGATGTAGCCACACCTCTTTCTCTTTTCTTCCCAGAACATGGGTATGGAGGCTGAGGGGAGAGCTTGGCAGGAAAGTTTACTCACATGGTCATACTTTAGCTTTGTATTTCTCTTTTTTATTTCTTCTACTTCAAGAGATTATTAATAAATCTTATAAAATATAATACTTTAAGCTATTGGATATTAATTTAAATCTTGCAACACAATGTGAGAGGAGACAATATACAAACAACTATGTACAAGTATGATGTACACATAATATTTTGAAGATTATTTTTGAGAAAATATATTAATAATAAAGCCTGAGCAAAGTTCCTTGTGTACAGTGAAATTTTAGTTAAGATTAAACCTAGGGCGGCCAGGAAATGAGATAAAGATGAAAATATCAGGCATGGGAACAACTAGTGAAAATCTAGTCAATACATGGAATTTCCTGATTAAAAAGTAGTAAGGAGGCCAATTATCACTGGATTATAGAGTGTAAAGAAGGAAGTGAAGCATTTATGATTAGAAAGGTAGGAAGGGGAGAGATTATGAAGGACTCTAAAAAAAACAAATAAAGCATTTTATATTTATTTCTGGGAGGAATAGGGAGCCCACTGAAGTATAATGAATAGGGGAGTGACAAGGTCCTACTTGTGCTTTAGGAACATCATTTTGATAGCTTCATGGATAATGGAATGGAGTGGCAAAAGACCTGAAGCAAAAAGACCAAGAAGTAATCTGCTCTAATGGTCCAAGTATGAGGAGATAAGAGTAGCAAAAGTTAGAGGAGAGAAAGAGATGTATGTTAGAGATCCATCAAAGTTAGAATTAATTACTATTGGGGAAGCTATGAGAGTGAAAAGATTAATATGGCACAATTAATGCAAAGCAAAGGCATTTATTACAATGATAGTGGGAAGAAAAGCTACAACAATTTCCACTTACACAATCTCAAAGTGCACTGTACCACAAATTTACTGAGTTCCAATGGGAAGAGTGGATAAAAACTAAGAATACACTGAAAGTGTGGCAAACATATGGGAATTCATGTGACCAGGGAAAACTCATTTTTCCAATACTTCATGGCCCTTATGTCTTTTCTTGTCCCCATGGAGCCTCCATATGGGTTGCTCAGCTGGGCTTCCAAGTTTTACTCTTCTCATCTTGACTCTTGATTACCAGGGATAGTGGTCCATTATTCATTAATGAACTCTCCTGTGTTGTTAGGAGACAATGCTTCTTGAAGAGTCTATTAAGTGACTCAATGGACAGAGTGCTAGGCATGGAGTCAGAAATCCATGGATTCAAATAAATATAGAGAGATATAGGAAAGTCTTCATGTAGGAGATAGTTCTTGAGTTGAACCTTGAAGCATCTAGAGAGTCCAGTATTTTGCTCACTTCCTCCTTAACCATTTTTATTTCACACTATTTAGGGAGCTTTCAACCCTTTCTCAAAGATACTGGACAAGAATTAGAATTTTAAAAAAGCATTACTATATAGCATTAGAAATCTCCATTGAAAGCTGACTACTAGAATTTCATAAAGATGTCATTATAATGAACATATCAGATTTAAAAAGAAATATTTTCTCAATCTATTTATGTAAATTGATACCTAAGAACTCTGAATTACCCAAAACTATTTGTTTTCTCTATTAGGTTAAACATTTTCCTTACTGGATTGTTTTATTATCCAAATGGTTTACAGACCCTTTCTTTGCTGAGAGAGCAAGGAAGTAGAATTAGAACAAATTCTGAAGTTCTTGGTCATGAAAAAAGAAATAATATACTCTGGAAATAATTAGAAATATGATTTTAGGTATCATGTAGTCCAAGTGTGTTTTGTTGTATTTGTCATCATCTCAGCACTGAGGGAACAAGTTCTTTAGGGAACATGTAATTTCATATTTGATTTCACAGAGGAGAAACCTAAAATCCAGAAAAGGAAGTTAAGTGATTTCCTTAATATCAGACAACCATAAAATCTCAAGTACCAAGATTCAAAGCTGAATTTTCCTGATTCCAAGCCAATAAATTACTCCAAAATTACCTATTAAGCATCTATATTCTAAAATCAGGTATACAAAAAATAAAAGTACTTCTTTCAAGGAATTTACATTCTATTGAAGAAAAATCATACATATATGTTAATTTTATATCTATATTCATACACACATATATAGAGTAAATATAAGGTGAATAAGTAATAATTTTAAAGAAAGAGAAACAAACAACCAAGTTGAGCAAAGAAAGTTTCATATAGGAAGCATTAAATTAAACTTTGAAGAAACTGGGAGTCCAATTCTTTGTCTACCTATATCATAATTACTTTGATTCCACAATGGTCAAAGGAGCTTTCAACCTCTATCTCAAAGCACTGGACTATACTCAGAGTATAAAAAATATTCCTTCTCTATATGAGTTCTCTATCATTAACTTGACTACCATAAATAAATAGCATATATAAGTAATATATAAGTGTTATATATAATAAATAGTATATAAGTAATAATAACATCTCAGTATTTGGAAGCATTGGCAAAATAGCAGAGGTGATTGGATTTTAAGTTTAACCTAGAGCAATTAGAAAAAAAGTCTATGTAAATGCTTTACTCATTTTCTGTTGGAGCAGAGGATGAAACACCATCACCATTACATTTTGCTAAAGCCCCTGCTCAAGGCATATTTAAAAAAAACCCTCTCATCTTTCTTACCTTGATCTGACACATTCAATTTAATGTCTACCATACTAAAGAACAAAATCATAATTAAAAGGAAGGGGAGAAAAATTGGCTTTGAAGGGCAATTCCTGCATAGTAATGAGTAATTAGAGTGATCTCAATATGGTGAATTCTCTTTATCACAGAGACAAATACCTTTTTTTTGGTGAGCAGATAAACAAGTTCAGCTAAGTAGAACCTTAAAGTGAACTATCACCTTGGAAGCCACCTGGTTTTTGCAGATAGATAAAAAGTCATAGAGCTTGTGGTGAAATCAAGAGTTGTAAAGTATAATGTTAAACTTTATTTTTACTTTACCATGCATAGAAGCAAGTGCATATCAGTTTTCAAAACCCAATATTTCCAGAATGATTAAGATAATTTATTTCTCTAGCACTTTATGATTTGTAAAATACTTTCCTAACAAAAATCTTAGAAATTAGGCAATGCAAGAATTATTTCCATTTCCCAGATGAAAAGAACAAGGTATTGAGTGCTGTCTGTGGTAGTAAAGTTGATAAGAATCTAGGGAGTTGATTCTAAGAAGTTTAGCCTAGAATTCTGTACCCTCTGTTACAAGAGTTTTAAAGCAAAACTATCCAATATGTAAATTCTAATTGAATTCAGGGCATAGTACTAAGTACCAAGGAAGGTAGAAAGTTTAGATTATCCTTATGTAACTTACAGTATAAGACAAGAAAATAATACAAATAAATATAATATATAGTATAGCACCATACTCACATTAATAAAATTTCAAAAAGTATTTATTAAGAGCTCTCAACTCATAGTATCCTGGCTGGACTGGGAAAATTCTTTCAGAGAAAATAAGACTTGAGATGTGCTGTAAAGAAAGGAAGCCTCACTGTTTCCCTCCCTTCCTCCTTCCCTCTATTCCTTTCCGCCTTCCTCTTCCTCCCTTCCTTCCTCCCTCCCTCTCTACTTCTCTCTCTTCTTTCTTTCCTTCCTTCCTTCCTTCCTTCCTTCCTTCCTTCCTTCCTTCCTTCCTTCCTTTCTTCCTTCTTTCTTCTCTCCTTCCCTTTTTGCGTCTGTCCCTCAATTCCTCTCTCTCTTCTTTTTTCTTTTTTAACCCTTATCTTTGATCTCAAAATCAATACTAACTATTGTTTCTAAGAGAGAAGAGTAGTAGGAGCTAAACAATTGGGAATAAATAGCCTGCTTAGAGTTACAGAACTAGGAAGTGGCTGAGGCCAAATTGGAACCCAAGATCTACTATATTGATACCCAGTACTCTATTCACTGAGCCACCTAACTACCTTCTTCCTTCATTCTTCATTTATTGTTTTCTTCTTCCCTTTGTATATTTGGAATTGGGAAGATGCCATTTAAAAGTATGTTATATATTTCCTATAGACACATGAGGGACTTTGAAACTATATTTCCCATGATTCCTCATGGCAAAGAGGAAGTATGATGATGTAAGAGAGGGGATAAATCTCCTGGGTGAGGAGGAAGTGGCTCTCTTAGCTACCAGGCGCCGGATAGGAAAGGTAAAAATGGCGGAGGCAATGTGAATTCTTAAAAGCGCATGGTCTAATGATTTTATACCTATCTGCATGACTTAACTAAAATACTAATTTCTATATTTATATCAGCCTTTATTATTTTTAATCGTAACACCTTCCTTCCTTCAGTAGAAAGCATAGTCAAGTACCAAGTATCTACATACTTGGAAGATAGAATCTGTGAGGGAGAATAGAGTATAAAAATGGAAAGTTATTAAAAGACCAAGTTAGGAAGAACTTTAAATGCCAAAACAATTGTTTGTATTTTTCCTGTAGTAATAGGAGCCATTGTTATTTAGTAATTGAGAAGATACCTAGTTGGACCTGACTTTAGGAAAACCACATTGGTATTCCAGTTGAGGTTCAATCAGAATTTATAGAGATGTGAAATAGAGTTCAATTAGAAGGTGATGCAGTAATATAGAAGCGAGGCGATGGGGATTTGTGTTAGGTAATGAGCTGATAAATCGAGAGATTGAAATATAGGAGAAAGATTTTGTTAAATGACAAGAAATGGCAAGATAGGTGGTATATGCAGAATGTTAGAGAAATAATAGAGGATGAGACAAAGATGAAAACAAGAATGGTATTGTCCTCAACAGAAAATAGAGAAGTGAGAAAGAGAGGAATTGAGCATTGAAAAAAAGATTCTTTCTTTCTATTCTTTTGAACATATTGAGTTTGAGATGTCTAAGAGACATTCAGTCTGAGACTTCCAGAAGGCAGTTGCTTCTATACGAAAGAGGGTATGATTGGCTATGTAAGTTTACAAAGGAATAATTGAATGGATGAGAGCTAATGAGGTCATATAGGCATTACTCTAGAAAGATAAAAGATATTAGGGTTCATGACAGAACCTGGGGAACACTTAGAGGTCAGGACATGGCAAGGATGAATAATCAAAAAAGAAGACTATTAAGAAATTTCCAGCAAAAAATAAACTTTCTAGGAAAAAAATTACAAGGACTGGAAGGATTTACAAATAAATTATAAGAAACATTTAAAGTTTTACTTATTCCAATATTAAATAATCTGGAATAATTGGTATAGAAAGAGTTCTAAAACCTCATTTAATGAAAAAATTATACTGGTGCCTAAACCAAGAAGGGCAAAAACAGAGAAAAAAATATAGGCCAATTTCAATAATGAATAAAGATACAAACATCCTAAATAAAGTGTTACCAGGAAACTACAACAATACATTACAAAGTTTATAAAATATCGCCAACAAGATTTATACCAACTATTCAGTTATGGTTTAACATAAGGAAAAAAATTTAATAATATAATTGATAACAAAACTTTTAAAAATTATATCAATTGATGTAGAAATTTTTTGACAAAATTCAACATTCCTTTTAAAATAAATTGGAATCATAAATATAATTTTATTTTTCCTCAGAAAAATAAATCTATAATGGAGATAAGCTAGAAACCTTCCACATAAGATCAGAAATGAAACAAGAATGCTTATTATTAGTAGTGTTACTTAACATTATATTAGAATTGCTAGCAATAGGAATAAGAGAAGAAAAAGAAATTGGAAGAATCAGAATGGGCAAAGAAATAATAAAACTATCTCTTTTGCAGACAATATAACTGTATATATGGAAAATCCTAGAGACTCAACAAAAAAGTTAGCTGAAATTATCCGGAAAATTAGCAAAGTATCAGGATATAAAATAAATACACTTAAACCATCAGTGTGTATGCATTCATATACATACATACATATATATATATACATACATACATATATATATACATATATATATGTATATATATATAAGACCTGTAAGAAGAAGAGGTAGAAGAAGATACTCCATTTAAAATAAGCACAGATAAAATAAAATAACTGGGAACAATGACTGTCTAAACAAAGTAACTATATCTTTCATGAGTGGACAGAGCCAATATAATTAAAATGACAATAAAATGACAATTCTACCTAATTTACTTATTCAATGCCATCCCAAATAAATTACAAAAAACTGTTTTATTGAGCTAGAAAGATATTAAAATTCATTTAGAATAACAAAAATTCAAGAATATCAAAGGATAATGAAAAATATAAAGGAAGGATGTCTAACAGTACTCGATTTTTAACTGCATTATAAAATCATAATTGTCAAAACTTACTGGTACTTGCTAAGAAATAGAAAGGTAAATCAGTGGAAAAGAAGGGACATGCAACAAAGAGTAGTAAAATATTTTAATAAAATTGTATTTATAGTCCAAGGATTTGGGGATAATAACTCACTATTTGGTAAAAACTGTTGGGACAATTGGGAAGTAGTTTGACAGAAACTTTGTATAGACTGTTATAGGGAACTTTGCAGGATGTAATATGGGGATTAGGAGAGTGTATGGGATTTGGTAGGATATAATATGAGACTGAAGCTAAGGGTAATAACTATAATTTGTAGGATCAGGGAAAAAGACAAGTCAAGGGACCCAAGGCTGGAGCTAATTAAGGGAATAGACTAGGTAGTAGGGAAGTTAAGGCAATATAGTGGATGAGGAAGGTTCAATGATGAAGGATGGTAGTTGAGGTGGTAGGAGAAATAAGGGAATATCTGAATTCAGGTATTATAACACTGAGGTAACAAGGGTTTCAAGGGAGAGGATGAACTAATCTAAGCAGGCAAAACAGCAGCAGGGAAATACAGACTGGGACTTAGGTTAAAGACAAAACACTGAAGGGAAATAGACTGATCCCTTCAAGTAAAGGACACTATACAGCCAAGTTAGAGTCAGCCAAGACAGATTGAAATTGATTACAAGCTTTAGTCAATTTCACAGGAAGGGACTTGTATTGAAGTTACACTTCCTTCAAAATTGATACCCTCAGCTTCCCTCAAACCCAGAGAGTATGTTGTTTCTCTTCCTCTTCCTCCCTCTCTTACTAATTAACTAATGAAGTAGCCAAAAGGTCTTGTTTAAACACAAAAGGGGTTTATTTGTCTTATAGGATAGATTGGCAGGGTAGAGGATCAAGGAAGCCCTAACAGCCACTTAGAGAAACCTCAGGGTGGGGAAGGGAAGCAGGAATGTGAGACTGAGAAAGGACTTGCCTTTACTCAACTCTCGAAGGTGATTTTGAAATCAAAAGGGGTTAGGAAGTTGGATATAAAGGCTCGATAAATAATTTGTTGCCAGGCTAACACTAACTATCACAGATTTGAACTAACTCTCCGATTCACTCTCCTATTCACTCTTCTCAGACATTCAGGTAGGGGAAATGAAGGTAGGAAATAAGGTAGGGTAGGAAATTAAAAGGATTTATCTAAATTAACAAATCTCAAAAAACTGCAAATCTAAGCTAGGTTTCAATCTCAAGAAGGAGCTTCAGCTGGACCCTGGTTCCCCCCACGAGTTCCCAAGTCCAACTGAACTTTTCCCCAAGATTCTAAAACTTTAACTGACAGTAGAAATTCTGCAAAAGCAGTTTTGCCCCCTCTCTGCACCACAAGACCAATATTTATACCATTTACTATGATAAGATCTAAATGGTAATAGGACCTGACAAAGAGGGAAATATCATAGGCAAATTAGAAGAACAGGAAACATATAAACTATCAGATTTGTTGATATGACAGGAATTTATGAATAAACAAGAAAGAGATCATTGTGAGATATGGATAGTTTTGCTTACAATAAATTAAGATTTTTTTATAAAGAGGATTAATGTAGCCAAAATTAAAAGGAAAACCAAAAATGAGGGGAATATATATATACATATATATATATACATATACATATACATATACACACATATATATTTTTTCAGTAAAAGGTTTTATATATTTTATATAGAGAGAACTTTGTCAAATTTATGAGAATAAGTGTCATCTCCCAATTGATAAATGGTCCAAAGATATGAATAGACAGTTTTTGGATTAAGAAATCAATATTATATATAGGCATATTAAAAAACGTGCTCTAAATCTGTACTGATGAGGGAAATGTAATTTAAAACAATTTGGAGATGTCACTTCACACATATCAGATTGGCTAAAATGGTAAAAGGGCAAATGGAAATTATTGTAAGGGATATGGAAAAATAGGCACATTAAATACACTTTTGGTGGAACTGCAAACTAATGTAACTATTTTGGAAAGCAATTTGGAATTATGCACAGAAAACTGTAGACTGTGTATACCTTTTGATCCATCAGAACCACTATTGAGTCTATTTCCCAAAGAAATAAGGGGAAATGCTGGGGAGAGAAACTTTATCTTTTAAAATAACAAATATGTTTAAAAATAAAATTATAGAAGCTCTCTATGGTAACAAAGAACTGGAATGTGATGGGATATCCATTAATTAGTGAATGGCTGAAGAAAGTGTCATATATGATTGTGATAGAATTCTTCAGAAATGATGAGCATGTTATTTTTTTTAAAAATTGGAAATATCTATATGAAATAATTAAGAGCAAAGCAAGCAGAATCAAGAGAATATTATATGCAGCTACGGAATCAATATTTAAAGAACAACTTTTGAATGTCTATCTCCAGAGAAAGAATTGATAAATAAAGACAAAAAGTGTAAGTTATGAACAGGTTTTTTTGTTTTTTGTTTTTTTCCCATGTATTCTATGTTGCAGGAAGGTGAGAGGTGGGGTAAAATGTCTGGAGGATATTTTTTTACAATACAAATAAAGGAATTTAAAGGAAAAATAGATTTCCAGAAAGAGAGGTGGAAAATCAGGAGAGATAATAAAGACCCAGAAACAAAGGAATATTCAGAAGGAAAGGTTGATGATTGAGAAAAGATAATTATATTTGCTGATTGAGATTATCTGGAACTTTGTAAATAATACTAGAAATTGTATTATGATGTTGTAAGACAAACTGAAAATTATTTATAAGGGAGTAAGTGAAGTAGAAGCACTCCATGTAAGTAGATTTCTCAAAGTGTTAATTGTGTAGGGGAGCAGAAATATAGGATAATAAAGAGCAGGGATGGTAAAATTAAATAAAGTTTCTCCACTTCTCCCAGAGAATGGGATAGATGTGGACATGTTTATAAGATGCATGGGACCTACTAGAAAAGGAAAAATTGAATATGTGAAATTTGTACTAATAATGCAAAATGACTAGAAGAGAATAATATACTATGAAAGTGTTCAATTGTTTAATTAACGTATTACTTTGTGATCCCATTTACAGTTTTCAAGGAAAAGATACTGGAGTGTTTTGCCATTTTCCTCCCCTACTCACTTCACAGATGAGGAACTGAGGAAAACAGGGTAAAGTGACTTGCCCAAGTTCACATAGCTAATAAGGTTCTAATTTTGGATTTGAATTCATAACCATGAGCCTTTCTGATTCCAAGCCTAGTGCTTTATCCACTGAACCATTAGCTGCTTTATACTTTGAAATTAGAATGCCTAATATTTTGGGGGGTGGTGGAAATTCAGCCATTGATAGTTATAGATAGTTTAGTGAATGATCTTCTCTTCACTAAACTATGCATATATGTCACAGATGAGGATATTTCAAGTTGAGATGAAACCAATTAAGAGACAGACCTGTAGTATGTTATTAAATTAGAGGTTCTAAGTGTGGAAAAAGCTATGCATTGTTTTGGGAAATTTAGGTTCTAGTTCCTGCCTTGTAAGTAATTAGTTATGTGACCTTGGGAAAACTCTTTCCTTTCTCTGGAATTCTGATTCCTTATTTATATTGTAAAATGATGTTATTAGATGTTCACTAAGAAACCTCTTGACTTTTCCATTCTGAAATTCTTCAGAGATTTAAATTCTGATCTTGCTGCTACTCAACTGTTTGACCTTGGACAAATAATTTCACAACTCTGAGTCTCAATCCTAACTTTATTAGAAATGTGTTGGTTTTTTGTGCAAACATTGATTCTGCCTTCTTACTGCTCTAATTATCATTTTAATCTATAAAATAGGCAGAATGAAATAAATACAATCTACAGTCCCTGTGAGCACTAACATTTTATGAATACATGAATAGAGGGAGCTGATATATCTCAAGACATTAGGATTCTGTGACTATGTAGTGCATGAATAGAGAATCCTGTGTCTTCATAATATGTGGATCATATATTTATCTCAGGAAAATGCTGAAAAAATAGAATTCACCAATGGTTGGGGGATGGGGAGATTTTGATTCAGGCTTGGAAAACATTAGAACCTGTTTAATATTTCTTTAAGTAATGGAGGTTAATAAATTACAAATGAAGAGAATTGCATTATTGCAGTCACCAAGTTGGAAGTCATTCAGATATGGTCTCATAGAGTCTTTAGACTCACTTGCAAAAAATAAATAGTAAAACTTGAGAGATGGGATCCCATTGTATCTTGTTTTTTTAATCTTCATTAATAAATTCATTAAACTTTTTTAAGTTATGTTTTGAGATCTTGTCTGAGTCCATAGAAATTTTCAAATAGCTGAATGATGAAGCAAAAAGTCCATAAAATGTGCATATTCTGAACCAGCAATACAACTACTTGGTCTATATCCCAAAAAGATCAAAGATAGAGGAAAATGACATTTTTTTTAAAATTAGAAGCTGAAGGGATTTCCATCAATTGGAGAATAACTGAGTAAGTTGTGGTATATGACAGTGAGAGATTATTACAGTGCTGGACAATAGAATAAAAAGTATCTAGTGCTTTTAGTGGATTATTTGACCAATATGAACCAAAAACATGAACTGACAGTCAAAAAATTAAAGATAATGTGATCTTAGGCTTCACTTAAATGATATATTATTATCTAGAATGATAATCTAAATTATCTAGGATGACATTCTATCTTCCCTGATCAGGTCAGAACTAGAGCCATGCTCATATCTGGGAATGACATTTTTGGAAGAATATTAATAAAGATAAATGAAAGTGATCTATGAGTACAGTGAAATGACAAGGGACCAGGGCTCATGCAAGGATTAGTTAAGTAAATTAAGTTTATCCTGGAAAAGAGAAATCTTAGGTAAGAAATCAAAGAGATCTTCAAGTATTTGAAGGATTGTCAAATTAAAAACAGAAAAGAAATACAATAAATGACCACCAATTCTTTAAAAATAATTTTTTTTAATTTTAAAATTAAAAATTTAAATTTTAAAAAGAAAAGAGCTTTAAAAAGATCTCAAAAACCAAATGAGAGAGGATGAAGAAAAGTTAGGGAAAAATGCAAGAAAATCAGAAAATTATGAAAGATCACCCAAATGGAAAAAAAGATCCAAATGTTCACATTAAGAACTAGAATTGGACAAGAGAAGGCTAAGAATGTCCTAAGAAAACAAGAAATAAGAAAACAAAAGCAAAAGAATGAAATAATAGAAAAAATATGAAACATAATATCAAAAATTATTCACCTGGAAAATAGATCAAGGAAAGACAATATGAAAATAGTTGGACTCCTGGAAATTTAAAATAAAAAAAGAGTTTAGAGACAACTCTCCAAGAAATCATCAATAAAAACTACAATTATAATGAGAGACTAATCATAAGCAATCCAAAAGGTTCATTTCATTGATTGCTGTATGGGAAAATGTCATCTATTGCCCCTGGGAAAGGCATTATTGACTAAGCATTTTGAAGAGACAAATATGGATGAAAAATTCAAGCTTGAGGTGAATGTAATGGAATGAGCTGAAATGGTGGTAGAATAGATCAAGAGGAGGTAGGGTGGAATAGTTATCTTATATGAGAGAAGAATGTGTAGAGGAAGAATGAGTGGAAGGAAGAATGAGTTGAAGGACTGCCACAGAAAAGTGGATGAGCTGGTGAAGGGCCAGTAGTACTAGAATCATACTTTCATAGAAGGAAAAATATCTTCTTAACATAATGAAACAACAGGGAAGGGGATAGGATAAAGGAGGGAGTGAGAGTCCTTTTGAATGACTAAGGGAATAAGAGAAGGAAAGATAGATTCAGAGAAAGGGAAGCAAGGGGATAAGAAAATGGAGGGAAGGAAGAGATACTCAGAGGGGGTTACATAACAAGAGGTAGAGGGGCAAGTTGATCAGATAATGGAATAATTCTTAGGACAATATATGGGAGAGAGTTTTAGAATCAAACCTATCAAGATGTAGGAGGGCATGGTTGGAAGGTATAAGAAAGAGATTTTTAGAAAGGTAGATAAAATAAGGATTAAAATGTAAGGGGGACGGAAGAAGGGAAAGACCTTTGGAAAACAGATCAATTTAGTAGTAGGAGGGCAAAGGAGAGGATAAGGAGAATTTTGGGGAAGGATTGTGAATTTTAGATTTATTGGTCAAAGGAAATTGAACATTTAAAGGGGGATATGACAGAAAGAAAGGAAGAGGGGGACAAATAATGAGGAGACACAGAATAGATGGAAATACACAGCTAGTAACTATGACATTGAGTTTAATGGGATGAATTTACACATGAAAGAAAATGAATTGCAGAAAAGATAAAAAAAAACTGGACTTGACAATGTGTTCTTAACAGGAAACACACTAAAAATGAGACATACATAGAGTGAAGGTGAGAGACTTGAGCAGAATATACTATGCCCCAGGTGATCCAGTGAAGGCAGGGGTAGTAGTCATGATTTCTGACAGAGCTGGGGCTAAAATGGATATAATTGGAAGCAATGAACAAAGTTCATCCAGAATTTTAAAGGAAAAACTAAATTACATACAGATGAAAATGGATAACAAAATAATAATAGCAGGGGACTTTAATTTTCCCCTCATAACTAGATAAATCTAGTAAAAATAAATAAGAAAAGGTTAAGGAAATGAATAGAACCTTAGATAAGTTAAATATTATATCTCTCTGGAAAGTCCCTACACACACACACACACACACACACACACACACACACACACACACAATCCTACATAAAGCTTGTAATAGATACATCTGAGAATACACATAATTCAAACAGTCTCCAATGAGACAAAAATTATTTAAAAAGCATAAATATGCTGCAAAAGTCTAACTTTAACTATGGAAGTAATCCTGCATTCCTAAGGAGTTGTAGCATTGGAACAAAAGTCCACTGGGTATGACCAACCTGGAAAGACTTGGTTTTGGAAAGAATATGATCTTGGCAATACATTTTATCTGTTGCTTAAGGAACAATCTAGCTAAATATTGTCCTAGTAATGTATGAATCAAAAAAAAAAAGTTTAAGGACCCCAGGAATAGAGGAATAAATGAAGTTGAGTCCAAAGTCTTCACAAAGACATAAAAGAGTTAATAGGATTTATAACTTCTTGAGGATCAGGAATAGTCAGGAGAGGTCAACTGAATTTTCCTTTAAAGAAGACCAAGTATTTCAATAAAGTAGAAGTGAAGAGTGAATTTTTGGCATTAGGGTCATTAGGACAAAGGTATGTAGGTCAAGAGTAGAGTATAGGGGTTTGACAAGAAGAAGAATCACTATTTTCGAGAGACTGGAACAACATAGCAAAGAGGTTCTGAGTTGTAACGTATGGGAGATGAGCATATTCAAAATGGATAGGCTTTGTTTTATCAATAAATAGGAAGGATTACTTTACTGAGGCAGGATGAGGAAGAGGAGTGAGAAAATCTTAGAAGAAATGAGAAAGTTTGTAATAGCTACTGTGGAGAGTATGATAAAAGAATTACTAAGGAGAGACTAAAGGGTTTCCATGTACCTATGAGTGCCCAGTAGAAAAAATATTATACCAAATATGTAGTAAACCCAGATGGCATTATTGCATGAGTTTTTACTTGATACCAGAGAAGGTTATTGGTTGGAAGGTGAAAAATTCCATGTGAACTGGAACGACCTCCAGGAATTGATGCAAAGTGAAAGGAGCAGAACCAGAAGAACATTGTACACAGAGACTAATACATTATGATAACATCAATTGGAAGGAATTTGATTTGATATTTGTCAAGGAGTGATTAGCAGGAGGACAAAGGGGCAAGGGAGCAATGACTACTATCATCATCTTCATCAAATTAATAACTAACATTTACTTAGTACTTTAAAGTTTTCAATGTGTTTTGCACATTTAATCATAGAGCCCTGTGATTTTTACTATTGCCAATTTCTATAATAAAAAGTCTTAGAGTAACCAAATGACTAGCAGAGGCCACACAGATAGAAAGTGTCAGAGACAGAATTTGAACCCAGATTTTTCCTGTCTGTAAGCTCAGAATTATATTTCAGCTAAAATCAATTCCCTTCAACAATAAAATGTACCAAAAGTTTTAGTGCAGTTTAAAATCTTAATGTCTTAAAACCTCACTAAGACTATTAGGACACCCTGCATATTGAACGTTGTTTCTCCCAAAGATTAAATAATTGGTACCAATTACTCAATGTTACAAGTAATTATAAACACAGATGGAAAGGAAAGATGGGGTAGAAGAATGAAAAAAGAAGGAATAATAATCATTATATGTGATACAATCTTGTTAACTCAGCATAAAAGGATTTTATATTATCTAATTTCATCTGGGGTCTCACTAAAGGAGGGCATTGCTTTTATGTTGACACAGTTAATTATGTACTTTACCCTCCCTCAAGACAATTCCAAAGTTTAATTTTCCTCCTTAACACACCCCATAGCTTTCTTTACCCTTTTTCTCTCAGTTGAAGATATAGAGCCTTTACTGAGAAAACTGAGACCATATAACATGAACTCCATATTGCTCTCAGGAATAAAGAACAAAAAAGAAATCAACAAATGTCACTAGGTTAAAAAAATTCCTCTATTCAGACCTGTGAATTCCATATACTTGTCCACATAGTGAAAGTGGAAAGGATTTGAGTCTTCATACTTTCTTAAATATGTGTTTAAACAGAAAGAACCCAAGGGGAAAATTTTTCAAAAGACATATTCAGTTTTTAATAGGAGACTTTAGCGTAGCAGTTACCAAAGTGCTAAGATAGCCTCTACAACTAAGATGCAAGAGCTGGCAGTTTCCTTTCCCTATTGGATAAATGGTACATAAGATTGCAGATCATCATATGTTAGTAGAAGATTGCTGTAACTTGGGGAAGATATTCAATGGAGATCAGGTAAGCTGCAACACCTAACAGAAAAGACTACAATGGCATCACCAAAGGAAATCGATAACAGAAACATGGAAGGTAGGAATTGTATTTGCCATGTATTTTCTTTGACTTATTTTTCTCTATATGTGTCCACTTTATAAGTTTTTCCAAGCTGTGTATATATATCTTTCTTTGTTTATTGCCTTTGCCATTATGGTACAAGATGTTGTGGGAGAGTGCCCCCCTATCTGTAGAGGGATAGGAGATCTTTCTTATCATTTATTTAACTTTGCTCATATATATATATATACAGGTATGTGGAAAATCAAGAGTGAGTTATAATAATTCTTACATGAAACCTTTCTTAAACCTCTGGTTTCGAAGGACAACCAGATTCCAATAAAGTAATTTATGTCCAAACCTCACTGAGCTGGCTTTTTAAAAATATTTTTAAATTGAAAAATTTTATTTAATTAATTAACTTAGAATATTTTTCCATGGTAACATGATTTATGTTCTTTCCCTCACCCTGTAGTCAACACGTAATTTCACTGGGTTTTACATGTATTATTGATCAACCTATTTCCATGTTATTGATAATTGCACTAGGGTGATCACTTAGAATTTATATCCCCAATCATATCCCCATTGAACCATGTGTTCAAGCAGTTTTTCCTTAGTGTTTCTACTCCCACAGTTCTTCCTCTGAATTTGGGTAGCGTTCTTTCTCATAAGTCCCTCAGAATTGTTCTGGATCATTGAATTGCTGCTAGTACAGAAGTCTATTACATCTGATTGTGCCACAGTGTATTCATTTCTGTGTATATAATTTTCACTTGGTTCTACTCCTTTCACTCTATCTCAGTTCCTGGAGGTCATTCCAGTTCATGTAGAATTCCTCCAGTTCATTATTCCTTTCAGCACAATAGTATTCCATCACCAGCATATACCACAGTTTGTTCAGCCATTCCCCAATTGAAGGGTATACCCTCCTTTTCCAGTTCTTTGCCACCACAAAAAGAGTGCGGCTATAAATATTTTGGTACAAGCCTTTTTCCTTATTTTCTCTTTGTGGTATAAACCACAGCAGTGGTATGCCTGTATCAAAGGGCAGGCAATCTTTTAGAGCTCTTTGGGCATAGTTCCAAATTGCCATCCAGAATGGTTGGATCAATTCACAACTCCACCAGCAATGCGTTAGTGTCCCAATTTTGCCACATCCCCTCCAATATTTATTACTTTCCTTTACTGTCATTTTTGAGATGGCTTTTTTCAAAGGTAGGATGGAAACCTGCTCCTTATTTATCTGTAAAAAGAAACTCTTAGAAAAGAAAATTCAGCAAGCTCTAGCTGCCATGTTGGGCTATAGTGACCCAGTCACATGGTGAGGAAGAGGGGATATGCGGGGATCCTTCCCCATATGAACAAAGATATGCCTTTCTTGTCATGAACTTATGAGAGAAGAGTCAGAGCCCCAAAGTGCACTCCATAAGTGGTTATTTACCAAACAGATATATCTTTGAATGTCCAGGAGAGGGACTAAGTAGTGAGGTCACAAGGAATAATTATTGGCTTGCATGAGAAGAGTTGACTCTCTCTTCTTCCTTGTTCACTCTCTTTGGTGACCATTCAGATCGTGGAGGGAGTCTATTGACCATGTTAGATTGTCTTACATGATCTATTAATGTTATTTTAAAATTAAAATATACTGCCTTTCAAGGACATATATACATATTTATATATGTGTGTATAATATATATATGAAATATGAATTTGATTAGATTCTGAGCCACAAAGTACAATTAACCTATCATAGATTTTTGGGTTTTTTTTAGGGACCCACTTGTGAGTAGAAGTCTGAATACTCTGTATATATGAGGGAAATAAATATCAAGTATTAAATTTAAAAGCAGAATTTGAACTTAGATCATTAGACTTTTTTATTATTGTTGTTTCATTATACTTTATCATATCATACATGAAACGAAGGGTTGCTATTTGAGAAGCATTAATTCTTTCTAAATCCAGATGGATAGATTGCAGCTAAGAATTCTTTCCATCTGTCTTAATTATTAAACAATCCTTTTGTGAAAGTTACTAGTGATGATAGATATGGTCCAATACTTTCACTTTATTTTTATGGAAGTTGATAATCTCACAGTGTAAGGAAGCCCAACACAGAACACTAAGTGAGGTCATCTGATTAAAAGATGAAACAATTCCATTTAAATCTTTACCTAAATCTATCAGTATGAGTTTTCTGGAATGCACAAATAAGACGTGTCATCAAATGGAAATGTCTGATTCAAAGGTAATAAAAACTATTGATCTAGAAGTGAGACAATATTAATATTAACATACATCTTTTATAATTAATTTGCTGCCAGATGAAAGAGAAAATGGAGTTCTTTTAGCTTTGGTGATTAAAGTGGGACTAAACCTTTGAAAACTATATTTGCATGTAGAACAAGCTGCACTAATTTTAGAGGAGGATATTGAAAAGTCTAGGAAAACATCATTGCAATGTGCATGAGAAGTGAATAAAAGATAATATTGAGGACATCTATAACTCAAAAAAGAAGCTGGATAATCCTATCAGGAGATTGAGAGACAGTTAGTATACAGTCTATCTTATATAAGTATCGAGGTCATATTCAAAAAATAAGAAGATGACCTCCAGTGTCTTTTCTTAAGTAGAAATTCCATATGGAAAACAAATCATATAAACTAAAAAGTTATGGTGTAATGTAGGGATTGTTTTCTGGCTTGGTTGGATATATATTTACATTACTAAAATGATGAATGCACCAAGCTTACAAAAATATAGAAAGGATTAATTTTTGAAAGTACATTACAGAAATGCAAGAGAAGACTTACTCAATTCATGAGGCAAAGCACACTTTCAATAGACCATAGGGTTTGTTTGTTTTCTCCCTGAGAGAGCACTGGGCAATAAGTTAAAGTTTAAGATACAGAACACTCTGTTTAGACAACTTGATGATGGGTTGCAGTATTATATCACTGTGAAGTACTGTCAAAACATACTAATATCTGCCATGAGGAGGCCTTCTACTTCCCACCAGGAACCTACTCCCAAAGAAGAGTTGGCAAGTGTAGATCAGTGCCTACTGGGCTTGGTGACTTTAAAATAACATAGAGTTCATTACTGGTGGAGCACATTTCACTTATTTTGGCAAGGGAAAAGTGAGAGAGGAAGAAGCCACACATTTGAGAATGAGGAAATTAAATTAGAAAAGAATGCTGCAGAATAATAAAAAAAAACATTGTTTTGTTAGTGTGTATTTTTTGGTGAAAAATTGACCTTATTTTTCCCATCCACCCTATTTATGCCTTCACCCACAAGTCCTCAGACCTAAGCAGTTGAGGAACCACTTTCATATTTTCTTCTCTAAGCAATGAAGGCTTTTCTGTGATTTAACTAAAAT
Organism: Gracilinanus agilis; assembly: GCF_016433145.1. Taxonomy (NCBI): domain Eukaryota; kingdom Metazoa; phylum Chordata; class Mammalia; order Didelphimorphia; family Didelphidae; genus Gracilinanus; species Gracilinanus agilis. The sequence continues at coordinate 175,563,459 of NC_058131.1, read as the reverse complement.
AAAATGTTCTAATTTTATCCTCTTTCCAAAAAATACCAACACTAAAAAAAATACAAGAATATCTATAAAGGGGGTATATTTGTCCTTAGGAAATAAAATAAATGTTCCAAAAGAACTACGCGGAGTATTTTTAAGCACATAGTTTTAAAGCAGAGAAATGTCACCTTAACTAAATTATGAATAAAACCAGTTATCAAAACTGCAGCAGATGATAGACAAATTTAATATTTTCCCGCACATATATCTGGAGCAAGAATTTTTCATCTGACATCCATACATCCCTCAGGAATCCATGGATAATTTTCAGTGGGTTCATGGAAAAAATCACATCTTTATTTATACTAACATAAAAATTTTCATTTTCTTCAATTGTTTAAAGATATTATTTTGAGAAGGGGTCCATTGTCTTTACCAAATCTGTCAAAGATATCTATGTCAGAAAAAATAAGAACTGATCTAGAATATACAGGTATCGGCAATCCCAAATAGAGATATAAGCAAGAATCCTCATAATTCATATCTGCACCTGTGAATCCTCCAAAGTATGAAGAAGCCCAGTACACTAAAGAGTGTTGTTATAGACACTAACATAATGTATTTTCTTTAGTGGCTAGAGACAAAATACATGTTTAGGGGGGAGTTGGCAAATCAAGTCAACTAAACACATTTACTAAGTACCTACTATTTGTCAGACACTGAACTAAACAGTTCAGATACAAGAATAGGTAACTCAAGTATGAAACAAAAACAACAAAACCCAGCTCTTACTCTTAAAATAGCGGAATACCAGAGGGTTTAAACCAGTGATTCCCAAAGTGGGCACTACCACCCCCTGCTGGGTGCTGCAGAGATCCAAGGAAGCAGTGATGGCCACACTTTTTTTGTATTACATTCTACTCTGAGTTCAATAAATAGTTTCATAATTTCTAGGGGGTGATAAGTAATAGTTTTTCTGGAAAGGGGGCGGTAGGCCAAAAAAGTTTGGGAACCATTGGTTTAAACAAAAATTTAGATTAGTGGTTCCTAGAGATGTGGGGAGAAATGTTAGCTTCTTTGAAATGAATGATGGCAAAGCAATAGCTTTGGGGAATGGGTATGAGAATGATTTCTTCTTATTTTAATTCATTGGTATTTTCCTTACACTCTATTTTTTAAATTAAAAATTATTTGTTTGTTACATTAAAATAGCCAGTTAACTCCCTCCTTCCTTTCCCTCCCCCGTTGGAAAAGGTATCATTTGACAAAAATATATATGTGAATATAGACCTGTTGTACTGATTTCTATTTATCAATCCTTTATCTGGAAGTGAAATACACATTCTTAAAATAATAGCCATTGCTCTATATATTATTCTCTTCCTTCTGTTCATTTCACTCTTCATAATTTTATGTAGGACTTTCTATGTTTTTCCAAGATTAGCCTGCTCATCATTTCTTACAACACAATAATATTCCATCACAATCATATGCTACGACGTATAAAGTCATTCCCTAAGTGATGAGCATCCTCTTAACGTCCAGTTCTTTGCCACAAGAGCAACTGTAAAAGTTTTAGAACATGTAGTTTATTTTCCTTTATCCCTAATAACCTTAGGAATGAAACCTCATAGTGGTACTGCTAGGTCAAAAATATAAATACACTCTATTTTAAATACAGAGCCTTTGCATTACTGTGATATCTTGTGTTCCATTCTGGCTTATTTGAGAATCCTTCCAGGGAAATGGAGGCTTATAAGCTTTAGATTGAAACAATTATCTTTTGGATATCACAGACTTTGCAGGAAGTGCACCATTGGTCCTCCATAGAATACGTATGCTCTGAAACACAGTTTAAAGGAAGGCAGTAAGAATTATTTCATAGGTTGATAGCAATAGAGAAATGTTTCTTCTTTTTCTTCCCAAGTCTCAGACTCATGGGAAAGTTGTAACAGAAAGAAAAATGGAAGTCATCTAGAAACTACATAAACCATAAAAATGTCTGGAATTTGACAACTGCAGTTTCACAGGCCAAGATTATGAAAATGTGAAAATCCATATGGGTCCCATTCATCTAGAGTATTGTGATGAAATACATGTTAGTATATTAAGTAAAATGATATTTTACCAGAAGAGTGTCAAGTGAATTCTTTGCAGTAAATACATCTTTACATGAAAGATGGAAGGGTATTTACTAAATGCAGAAGCCACAAAAGACAATTTCAGGTTGACCATTTGGCTATGAAATCCAACCAGTACTTCAATATTTCTAAACATTTGTGATTTCATCGATGTTAATTCCAGCACTGATGCAAAAACTTCTCACCTTTAGTATTTAGTATTATAAGGAATTGATATGGCTGAGAATAATCATTACCTGACTGTCATTTTTCCAGGTTGAGTTTCTCAGCATTTTGTTAGTCTGGCCCACAGATGTCAGACACTTGTCCCATAATCAAAGCACTTCCAGTTTTATAAGCCTTTTTTGGATTGTACATGTCATCAATAGTTTTTAAGAATTTTTCCTTGCCATGATGAGACCCTGAGGGAGCTATTAGTAGAAGAATTTATTGAGTTTCATACTTTAAACTTGTGTCTCTTTATAGAAATAAAATTTTAATCTATTTAGATTCTATTTTCTCCTGCTTAGAAGGCAAAGACTATATGACCACACATCAGAAATATTGAAGAATGGATTTTTTTTAAAAATATGACTTGGATGAGATTTTCATCCTATGAAACTGAGTAAATCTGTGATTCTTTAAAGCAGTGATTCCCAAAGTGGGCACCACTGCCCCCTGGTGGGTGCTGCAGCGATCCAGGAGGGTGGTGATGGCCACACTTTTTTTGTATTACATTCTATTCTGAGTTCAATAAATAGTTTCATAATTTCCAGGGAGCGCTAAGTAATATTTTTTTCAGGAAAGAGGGCAGTAGGCCAAAAAAGTTTGGAAACCACTGCTTTAAAGGTTCACATTTTACTTTTGTGCTTAGTAAAGCCCAATTCTCAAACTCAGTACCAGACATAGGAATATTTGACCCTTGAATGAATATCTTCAAATTTCATCTCAGGTCCAAAATTTTTGCCAACAGAATGCTTTGCTGTGATCCAGGTGAATTATACGAATCACCCTCAGGGGTAGGAGCAATACCTGGATAGCAGCTGAAGGCAAGGGCAGTTCATCTCTACCAAACACCATTCTGCATGTGCACTTGTGGAAGAGTCACCCCAGGGAGCTGCAAAGCATTTTTCATGAATCATACTTTAATCTTCTGTTCTTCTTGCCAGTTTACTTGAAGTTGACTTCTTTCTCCCCAAGTGCCCTTTTAAATGCTTCTTTTAAAAATCATTTCTTTCCATTCCCTTGTTCCCCTGAATCTTGAGTACTTTGCAGTTATTTTGAAAGGTTTCATACAGGAAATAAATAGTTGTTTCCCTATTCCCCTGTCCCTCCCCTTCTTCTCTCAGTTGTTCTCCACCCCCACCCCACCAAATACACACCCGCATGCACACTAAATGCTATTTTCAGTGGTTGATTTTTCCCACCAGCAAATTTACCTGCTGGCATTTGGAGCCCCTGGGCACAGTCTGGCCTTTCAGGCACAGGAGGCTGACAACATCACTTAGTTTCACTCTCACCTTGTTTATTTCCATCCCTCTCCCCAAGTCAGTGACAGAGATGACCTTCTGAGTAAGCAGGCTTCGGGGAGCAAATATCTGAGGGGAGGGAGAGAAAGAAGAAAACAGCTTCAACAAAGCTAGAACTTTCTTAGTTTAGAAAGAAAAATCAAATGATATTCTAGAAATTAAATTACTGACTGACACTCCTCCACTATGAAAATGTGTAAGTAGTAAGCCTAAAATAAATTCAGTCAACCGTAGAGGGAGGATTGTATGTTCCATAACTGGAGGTCAAGTACTCTTATCTGTCATCTTTCCAGATTTCTTCATAATGGAGATAGTTATACTTAGCTTAATAAAAATCATGGACAGATTTAGAAAAATTTGAATCTCGTCTCTGAGGTTTCCTTTCTACGTGACTGTGGACAAGTCATGCAACCTTTGTCAACCTCAGTTGCCTGATATATAAAAAGGTTAAAATAATGTTTGCACAATATATATCATATTGTACTCATGAAAAAAAAACGTATTCCACAAATCATAGAATTTCAGAATTGGTTAAGACTCAGTGGCTATCTGATCCTAACAACACACTAACGAATTCCTAAGATAAGACTTGACAAATGGTCATCCAGCCTTTGCTTGAAGAAAATGGTAGCCTACTGTTTCTGAAGATAGCCCATTATATTTTTATAAAGCTCTATTAGAAAATTTTATTTGTTTCCTAAATCAAGCTTAAATTTGTCTGTTTTCAAGTTTCACTCAAAACTCTTAATTCGGTCCTCTGGAGAAAAACAGAGGAGTTCAAATATCCTTCCATAGCAGCAGCAAAAAAACAGCAGCTTTTATTTACATAGCACTTTAAGGTTTCCATTCCCTTATTTATAAGAAATGAATTTACAGTATTTGTTTTACCAGCCACTCAGGGCTGTTGTGAGGAAAATGTTTCATAAATTCTCAAGTACTATAAAAATGTAAGCTACTTGTTATTCGTGCAATTTTTGATAACATCTTAGTAGGAGGCTCAAGTTCACTGGCAGAATTTTGAGAGCACTGACCAATGGTAATGGATTCCTATATATTCCCCAGCATTCTTCCTTGGCCACAGATTCACAGATTTAGACATAGAAGAAGACTTTGAGGTCATCGAGTCCAAGTTCCTTTTTCATTTTCTACTTGAGTTAAAATTAGACCATAGAGGGGGCAACTGGGTAGCTCAGTGGATTAAGAGTCAGGCCTAGAGATGGGAGGTCCTAGGTTTAAATCTGGCCTCAGACACTTCCCAGCCTTGTGACCCTGGGCAAGTCACTTGACCCCCATAGCCTACCCTTACCACTCTTCTGCCTTGGAACCATTACACAGTATTGATTCTAAGGCGGAAGGTAAGGGTTTTATTAAAAAAAAAAGTAGACCATAGAAATTAAATGATTTGAATAAAGTCCTATATAAATATCTTTTTTGGTAGTTAATCCTATTAGAAATTTGTATAAATTTATTAAAAACTATTCATATATTATGAAATTATAAATGGAGATTGGATGATTATTAACCCATAGCTTGTTTTCACTCATAACATAAGGCAAATGATGGCTGTGATTCTTTTTTTTTTATATTTCATATTCATATTGAGATCTATTTGGGTATGTATGAGATGCTTTGTTATGAATATACTATACAACAACAAAATAAGGAATGCAGAGATCAGTGAAACTGAGTGATAAAGAGTAAGGGCTACTTCTCTGGTGGACCATCACTAACACCAATCCGTCTTTCTGCTGAAGTCAGAAGTTTAATGTAGCTTAGGTGCTGCAACTGATCTCTGTTGTTCATTAAGACATTAGCATATCCTTTGCTCTTACCATCTTCTTTCTCCTTTGATGTCTGTAGGAAGCGAATAAGAGAAACAGAGTCTCAAATAGATAAATATCTGAGACTCCTATTTTGATCCATTTTGTGATCCATACCCTTTCTTGTTGAAAAGTATTGTGGCCTTATTGTAAAGCTTCAAGCTCCTAGCAAACTCATAGTCAAGAGGTTAACATTCTTCCCCTTTGGTCAGAAATGCAGCTGCTTGGCAAGCCAAGGCCAAAACCTTAGTTTAGCAGGGGCATTTTGCCCCTGAGAAAAGTATTCTCAGACTTAGCTTGCTGATGATCACGTAGCTGAAAGTCCAGCCTGGTTCTTATTTTCACCTTGAAGTTTCTGCGGTTTCTGTGTGTTGTCTAAACTAATTGCAATGTCTACGAAGCTGTAAAACTCTCTCCGTGCTTATGGGTGAAAGGGAGTTTGAATTTTCATATATAATAAACTTGTGACTCAATGGCACTTCAGAGAAGCAGCTATGAGTTTACAGTCAAGATCGTCTTCTGTGTCCTGTTACTTTATCAACTAAGCCATCCATATCAGATTATCTAGAGATGATAAATAGATCTTGACACATGTCCTCTTCTTCTATCCATCTCATTTATGTAGTAGGATATGCTTTAATAAAGGCTCCTTGCTTTATAAATTATCAGATCACCTGGTTCTCAGTGCCAAGTTGGGACATCTTGTATAATTTAAAACTCTGAAAAGCTGCCAATGCATAGTTAAGCCAATTTATTTTCAGTGATTTTTTAATCTCATTTATGCAACTCTGTTGTATGCTAGGATTTGCCGTAATATATTGAAAAATATTTTCTTCTAAAAAAGGCATCTAGAAAACCTTACTATCTATAGAGAATTCTTTTCATCCGGACTCTTCACTAGAAAACCTCCATGACACTAGAAAATTCCTTTGGGGAAAATACATCTTCTTGTTTTATGACATTATTATTATTGTCACCACCATAATTAATAATAATTATAATGAAAGTATTTGAAATTATCTTCTTTTGCATTTCTTTTTAAAGACTGGATTTCCTCATGTCACCCAGGCCAGAATTGTAGCATCTAGTCATGGGCACTAATCCCACTATTAATCATCACAGGATTTTTGATTTGCTCCATTTCTGACCTGGGCCAACAAATTGGTGTCCCTACCCCATTCACAGTGGCTTAATATATTAAGGCTTAATATATTACAGCCATACTTAGTGCAGACATCCAATTTGTATAGTCCCTTGCAGCTCAAAACTCCCTTTCTCAATGTATTAGCCAGTCTCAGCTTCCCTTATAATAGGGGTTATGGGCATATGTCCTTGTTTTTTGTTTGATTCTTTTAAAGACTCTTGTTTTGAATCTTTCAAAGAATAGTGTAGAATTTTTTAAAACCTTTACTTTCTGTCTTAGATTGGATATCAATTCCAAGAAAAAAAAAAGCTGAGAGGGCTAGGCATTTAGGGTTAAGTGACTGCCCAGGGTCATGTAGCTAGGCAGTATCTGAGGTCATATATGAATACAGGACCACCTGTATCCAGGTTTGGCTCTCTATCCAGTGAGCCACCAATCTGCCTAAAGTGTTTTATGATCTGATGAATAATTGGAAGACAATCTTTTAGGAGCTCTTTCATCTTTACTGAATCATTTAAATAATTATATCAAATACAGAGAAATTTAAAATTATTTATACTTTTTAATCCACAGTGATACCATTAAGATGTGGTCTGCTATCAAATATCATATTCCTTAGGAAATTATTTGCTATAACACTGAATACATATACACAGAATTTTTCTATCTTATGGTAAAATGCCATGACAGGGCAGGTTCTGCATATTTCTCTGCCTAATTCAGGAAAGCTTTTTTAAAAACTCCCTGTTCTTGATGTGTCCTGACAGGGGATTTAGGGATATGGTTAATATTTAGCCATAGTTAAGGTTTCTTTCTTAAAAGAGTGAAGCTGAGAGTCAAGAAGTTTTTCAAGATATTTTCTTAGAAGAATCCAAATCACAAGGAGATTGACTTAAAAAAGGCTTCTTTTCATGCCTGCAAGGGAATAAAACACATGAGAGTAGGGGTGGAGTAGAGGGTCAAAATATGAATCCAGATGACTGTCTCTGTGATACTGAGAAATTGTCAAACAAATTGGAGTCTTAGTTTATCCATAAATAAGATAGACATTGCCCATCACTTTATTACAATGCTTCAAGAACCCATTATTTCATCTGCATGCACTCTCTCTGCATTAAGAATGATGTGGTGGAAAGAGGAAATGCTTTGGGGTCAAAGAATCAGGGCTGCAATCTTTGGCAAATCATTTCACTTTTTTGGACTTTAGTTTATTCATCTGTAAAGTGAACTACTTATGTTACATAACCTGAAAGCACATTTCTAGTTCCAAATTCTGTGATGATTTTTTTTAATCCTTATTATCTGTCTTACTATCAGTTCCAAGGCAGAGGAAGGTCAAAGGCTAGACAATGATGGTTAAATGACTTGCCTAGAGTCACACAGCTAAGAAGTATCTGAGACCATATTTTATCCCAGGACATCCCATCTCTGGACCTGCCTTTCAATCCACATAGACATGTAGTTGTCCCAATTCTGTCATCTTTTAATGCACATTATAATATCTCTCATTTCTTAATGGGTATTCTTTAATAGAACTATTAAATATTTGGTAAACAACCACCTGATGATAACTCTCTTTTTATTAGATAGGCTGATCCTTGGATCATAGACCGAGTCCATCATCAGGCCCATAGGGCTGAGATATCATTTAAGGATCTTGTATCATGTCTAGTCTACAAAGATGTATTGAAATGGTATTTGTCTATACTGCCATTCCTTTGTCATATATATATATACATATATATATATACACACACACATATATATATATATGATTTAATATGGCTTTCAACTGATTATAATCAACTTAAGGATAGACAGACACTGTGGTTCAACTTTTGTTTTTCCTAAAATAACTTTCATATTGCATTTAAAAATATAATTATCATAGGTAGTATTCATGTAGCGTCAACTATGTGCCAGTCATTGTGCTAAAAACTTTATAAATGTAATCTCATTTGAACCTTATAATACATATAGAAGGTGGGTACTATTATCCGCATTTTGTAGCTGAGGAAAGAGAAGCAAACAAAGGTTAGAGATTTGCCCAGTGTCACAAGACTAATAAATAAATGAGGCTAGATTTGAACTGAGGTTTTCCTGACTCCAGGGACAGCTCTCCGTCAACTTGGAAACTCAGTAAGTAAGCACTTAGTATTTGGGTAATACATATATTAATAATTCTAAATTCTTTACCTGGAAGATATTGGAATAAGAGATTTATTCCAATTCAATTAATTGTCACAAAACTTATAAAAAACTTTATTAGGTTAAATAGTATAGAATTTGTTCATTTTTCCAAATGATTTTTGTTATTCTCTATTAGACAATGGAAAATATCTGTATGTAAAAAAATATATTTTAAAAAGACAAAGATCACAATAACAAATATTATTATTTTATCATACAAATGTGAACAGCAGTGAGAATATTACAAGCTTGTTTCTACATTTAATCTCCAGTTTTATTAAGTAATTACCTGGTAGATCCTTTCATCTTTCTATCACTCCCCACTCCACTCACAAAAGAAATCCTGCTAAAAGAGTTAATAAAATATTTAAACAATGATTTCAGTTTACTATTTATTTCAACAACATTCTCTGTAATCCTGACCTAGTGGTAATTAAACATCTGATTTCAAAAAGAGTGCATTGCAAACAGTGCTGCTATTTCATTTACAAACTTGTGAATAATATACAGACCCATTAAAGTTATTATTTTTCTTTTTTCATTTGTTCATTGCAATAACCAATAACTCCACGTAGAATATGCTGATGAAATTTAATGGAATGGGACTGATATTTTCTACTCAAATGTTCATGGAAATGTTCTGTCTAGAGGAGAACAGCAAAGCACACTAGACTGGAAATTTCCATCAGCATCAAGATCAGCTCTGTGAATCTTCACACTTTAGTGCCTTCAAGGACCTTATCTGTCATCAGTGGAGACAAAAAAAGCACCCAAAATGATCCCAACTCTTCTTTGCCTTCATACCTAATTTCTCATCCAGAATAATTAATTACTCTATGGTCAGCTTTCTGGTGACGAAACTCTTCATTTAGCAAGACAGTCTCAGAAGATAAAAGGAAACTCCATCACTGGGAGGTTGGGGAGCTCCATTCCAATTCTCCCTGTCTTTCTGGGACCTCAGAGAACATATATATTGTGTTGTCATGACCTTGGAGAAGTATGCTTCACTTTTATGCCATAACGATCTGTTGGAATAGGACTTTAGAGAAGCAACCCATGCTGACTCTTAATCATTTTTGCCATAACATGATCTAGGTTTAAATCCTGCCTTGGATAATTTGCTTAGATGTGTGGCTTGGGCAAGGCATTTAACCTCTCTGACCTCAGTTTCCCCATATGTAAAATGAGAGGGTTAGCGTCAAAGGTCTCTGAGTTCCCTTCCAGACTTATTGTGAGAACCTATGAACACTGAAGAGTCTTGATGAGGATTACTACTATAAAGACAGCATCAGAAAGCACTTTTAACAATACATTTTGAATCTGTCTTCTTTCTGTTAGAGGCCATGAGACTTTGTCATTCAAGGGTTACCTTAAATAGATTAATACCCTAGGATAATTGATGTAGGCACATCTATTAGTTTATTCTGTGTGCTTCAATTGTCAACATCCTTGAGTTCTTGAAAAGAAGATATATAACTGAAACAATTTAATAATCCTTGTTTGAATAAAGTTAAGAAAAAATTTAAGGGTATTTTAATGTAACAAACAAATTAATTCATTTAAAAATCTTTCCATGAGTAGATAATACCATTGAAAAAATTATCATGTGAAGTAATATACATTCATCCCAGCTTTGTTCCCATGCACCCCAGTGGTAGGACATAGGAGTCACAGAATCACATGTCCCACCAGGCATCCTCCAGCATCCCAACTCAGGCATAACTTCACTTGACATTTCAAAGCCATTGGTCTATGATGATGGTCTGGAAGGGTCTGGAAGGAACATGGTCCTTTTGAAAAGCCAACTCTTTGGTCTACCTCTCTGTCTCTGTCTCTCTCTGATTCTCTCTGTGTGTCTGTGTGTCTGTGTGTCTGTGTGTCTGTGTGTCTGTGTGTCTGTGTCTCTCTCTCTCTCTCTCTCTCTCTCTCTCTCTCTCTCTCTCTCTCTCTCTCTCTCTCTCTCTTTCTCAGCATTTAGTTTCTCTGCTGATCTCTGACAAGCTGAGGTTTAGAGCTGCCAGCTGCAATAGAGGATTGGATTTTTTACCTAAAATTATAAAGGCTAAAAACCCTTTTTCTATCTTTCTCTCTCTTTACTAATAAATGCTTATAAATCCACCAGATTAATTTTTATTTTTAACATCAGGTGTCTTAATGATCAATAATATAGCAAGCTAGTTTTTTTTTCCTTTTATATTCAAACTGATTTTGGTTGATATTTAGACTCTGACTGCCTAAGGGATTCTACTATTCAGGACAAGACAACCCTTACAGATAGTAGTAGTAGTAAGACATTTTTGGAAATGTATTAACTCTGGTCTTTGGTAAACAATTCAGTGCAATGGACCAGTTTTTAACAGTAAGTACATTATTCATGAGGTAAGACTGGAGAGAAAGATAAGGTCACTGCTAAAACCTTTCAGCCCACCCAAACTCACAAGCTGCTGGATCTGGTTCATCACTTTATCCAATCAGCGGGTGGCATTTTAAGATAAGGCAAGGGAGAAAATGGATGGAAATGATATTCTACCTTTTCATTTTCAAATGCATGATATCAATCTCAGTTAGAGACTCTGGAGGCAATTGCTACAGGGCTCTGAGATCAAGTGGGAGAAAGGGATGCTTCCAAGGGGAAAAACAATCCTATTTTGAAATATATTGGATTGCAAACATTGCCAGATATTGAATACATTTTGTAAATTCCTTTTATCAAATGTCTTTACAGAATGTGTAGATTTTTTTTTTTATTTAAACCCCTGGAATTGATGATTAGTTTAGAGACATCTGTATAGATAAGGTTCCTCCTACTCCAAGAACCCAACCCATAGTGTTCTGTTTCCTTCTATGCTTATGGTCCATTTTCATTTTCTGAATTTGTAGCTCTGATTTTGGTAGCTATATTCAGTAATTTTAGTACTGGATCTAGGGTCAGAAAGCTTCAAATTTGAATCCTGACTAAGAATTTATTAGTTTGTCTGATTTTTGGCAACTCATTTAGCTTCTCTGTCTTCCTCAATTTCCTCATCTATGAAATGAGAATAATAACAACACCTCCCTCTGAGAGTTATTATGAGGATCAAAAGATTTCATGTATTTAAAGTTCTTGAAAATCTTAAAAGTACTGTATAAAGGCCAGCTATTAGTTGTTTTGTGGCTGTGATCTAAAAACTATGATTTCTTTGGTATAGAAAATTGCTAATGTGAAAACTCTCCCCAATAAAGCGGTAATAGTCTTAGTTGCCAAGGACAGTGAGAAAATAAGTGAGTTATGCTTTGTCACATGTGTTATGTATAAGAAACAGGGTCTTCCTGTCTCCAGGAATGGCACTTACAACCATTCCATGACACTTCTTACTGTATGGTTTTATGTTTACTAAATTAGAAATGGCAGCAAGGAAGGAGGGAGAAATTATATCTTTATATATGTACACATACATGTATAATATATAAGCATATGTTTATGTGTATATATATACATTATATAATATATATATATATTCACACACAAATACATTTTATATATGACATCTGTTCAGCTCCACGAGGATAGAGATAGACATTTTTCTCTTTGTATACCAAGAACCCAGGGCAGTGACTGTCATAATAGTAGGCACTTAATCAGTGATTGCAGTTTAATGGATGATCTCACCAGGGCTACTGGAATAGCACGTAACTAGTCTCCTTGACTCTAGTAATCCTGTTCAATAGTGTTATGAGATATTTAACAGTTGTGTGACCCTGGACAAGGGACTTAGAGCTGTTTGCCACAGTTTCCTCATCTGTAAAATGAGTTGGAAATGGCAAACCACTCCAGTATCTTTGCCAAAAAAACAGCAAATGGAGCCACAAAGAATTGGAGATGATTGAAAAACAACTCAACAATAATAGTGGTGTCAAACAGATAGAAATGGAGACCATTTATCTGTAGTGAGAATGCCTGTGTGCTTATTATTGACATAGCATGAAATATAACATTTTTTTAAAGTAATGCAATGTTTTATTGTACTTGTAATTATTTTATTAAATATTACCAAATTACATTTTCATCTGATTTGGGCCATCTTTTGGAAAGTGACGGGCTTAAGTTCTTCCTTCACTGAGCTGGTAAAATATATTTCCAAATGAGTAGGTCTAATTACTTTAGTGGTTGAGAAATCTTCAAGCTTTTAAAATAATATACGTATACTCTTTGTGCTTAGTATTCATGGTCCTCTTTATAGTGTTTCCTGCCTAACTTAGAAATTTTCATATTACTTCCCATCATACAGTTTATGCACCAGTCAGACTAGAACACTGTTCCAAGTTTTCCCTTATTCTTCATGCCTTTGTCCAGTTTGGTAACTCTCAATGGTTTTGTTTCTAGTTGTGCCGGGTACTTTTCTCCACCCTCTGATACTTACATATATCTGGTCCCTGCCCTTATCTTCAGTTTAGCTAGGCTTCTGCAAAGTCACAAAAATATCTCTGTCCTTGGAGTCCCAAAGTTGCTCTCTCCAATATAAATCCTGTGGCATTAAAGAACAAAAAGAGAAAGTAGGTATGGCAAGGAGAGGGTAGGCAGAAGAAACCCATATTCCTTTTAATAGGTCTGGGGATCTAACTACCTGTGAGAGGTTCCTGGCTATCATCTTTAAAAAAAAAATCTTCTTACTTTCTGTCTCAGTAACAATTCAAAAACAGAAGGGAAAGGTTAGCATTTGGGTTTAGTGACTTATATGGTGCTAGAAAATGTCTGAAGTCAAATTTGAACCCAGGTCCTCAACTCTAGACCTGGTGCTCTTTCTTACTGTGTGACCTAGCTGGCCCTAGCTACCTTTTTATAGAACAATTGGCCATGAATTCTCATACCAAAGGAAGTTGTGTCTCTAGCAAAAAAATAAAATGAAATGAAAAATAAAAAGTTTGAGAAGCATTGCTCTCTTCCCACCAGATTTGTTCTTTCATGCCAGGAATATCCTCTCTCCACTAGTCAGTGTGGTGGTTCTTTTCTTTCCTTAAGGCTCTTATCAAGTGCTACTTCCACCAAGAAGCCTTCTTTCACAGCCTGCCTGTACTCCCTACCTTTCCACCCACCCCCCATCCCATCCCACCAGGTCATATAGTCTTTTGGTACTTTGTCTGAGGCTGCCTCCTTTGGCCCAGGTAACTAAGCAAAAAGATTTGTTTACTATTGAAGAGAGACTAAAATCTTTTTCATTTTGCCAGCAGGAAAAAAAAATGACCCCTCAAATGATTTGTTCTTTGGCTACCTTACCACTGTGTTGGCTCAGAATGAGCCTCCTTAATCCTCTCTGATGGGTCTTTTTTTGGATGTTGCCTAGACATTCCTCTTCTATTCTATATTCACGCAGTTGATTTTAGGCACACCTGTTTGAATGCCTTCTGTTTTCTGGCCGTGACCACAGAAGTAGAGAGAGATGCTCCTACAGCCTAACAGCAGGCAGTGTTTTCAGCACCCCCTTTTCAGCTTGCATTCAGAGGACTGAGTGTCGGCACGGCAATGGCGATGCCTCCCCGCTGGGATTGGCTGGCTGCCTACCATGGAGTGCAGTGATATGCACATGGGCGCTTTTGGTGCTGTGAGTAATACAGTTTCCCCACATCCCTCTACCCCCGTTTCCTAAGCAACAAGGACTCCAGATAAACAATGTAGGAAGCTCTTTCTAGCTTATATTTTCAGCACAATATGTGAAAGCCTTGCAATATGTCTATGAACTGGGGGAAAGATTTGCCCAGAAGGGTCTCTGTGATGGAATGAAAAAACCTGTTCAGATTGAATGTACCTGTGGAGGGGCGTAAAGATCGAAAGGTCAAGTTAGAAACCCCCCCCAGTCCCCCGTAAAATATGAACAAAACAAATCACTCTAATTTATTCTGTGGGAAATGAGCTGAATTGCTAGAATGAAAGAGAAAACAGTCCATTAAGTTCTTAATACAAGTCTTTAAAATAGAGTAATTGAATCCTCATTGACTCCAAGAATGATATCTCCATCAGCTTGTGCAACAAGAAGAGTGAACAAGAAATTAGGGATTTTTTCCACTGGTGTAAATAATTGTAGACGATCAGAGAATTTATAAGTTGATCTTAATCAGCTGAAGAGTCTCAGTCTGCCCAAATTTGGCTGTACAAATAGGAGGTTGGGCTTGTGATGGGAAAATTGTTCTAATCCAACTAAAAATGAGAAAAGCTGCTTTCTCTGGGATACTTCCTGAGGTTCCAAAATTGTCTTACTTACCTTATAATAGTTTTACTTTAAAAATAAAATAATTGAAAAAAGAGTAATTTCAATGCTAGAATGTAGGGCTCCTTTCCCAAGAATTGATTGCTAGATTCTTTTCCTTTTGATAGCCACTACTGGAATCCTTCCTTAAAGGCATTCTATAACAACAATTGGCAAATTGTGTAGGGCAGTGTAAAGAATGGGATGCAATTCAGGAAGATGAGGGAAATCTCTTGAGAAAATTTAAACTCTGTCCTGTGTTACAATGGACTCAGTAAACAGCAGGACGTATGCAACTTTACTTAAAAGTGCAGGGAGTGTGTACTTTAATTTCTCAACTAAAGGCAAAAAGCTCTAGGTTATTTCAGATAAGCTAATTATCATGAATGAAGATCTTAAAAGAAAAGCTAAAAACTAGTGAAAATATTTTTTAACTGCTATAGTTAACTAAAATATGACTATGGGAAAATATGACCCTATTAAATTCATAGAGGGAAAAGGATATGAACAAAATTTTAATTGACTCACTGTTTAAATATAGCTAATAAACAAAATTACTCAAAGACAACACAAAGTATAATTTCAACAACATGAAGCAAAATAAGAGAAAAACATTTATGGCTAATGTCATATAGCTATAGATAAATTTACCATTTTAAAAATAACATAACCAGGAGTAAAGAAGGAGGTAAAAAACCTCAGCCTAGCATCTCTGTTAAATATGACAATTTGAATAAAGTATACCATTTTAGCCTACAATATTTAAGGAATTTGTTGCCATTTACTATTGTATTCAGTTCCACAACTATTTGATATTGGATTCGAGTAATATTTGGTTCATCGAGCTAATTTCTTCTCTCCACATTCCACTGATACAATTTTCTCATTTTGTTGTGGTTTTTCTTTGGTCCTTGGGCCAGTGAACCCTATGTAATTTGGAAGTATGTGGAAAAGATAATTTAATCATCCATAGAAGAACTGGTTCAGAGAATTTAGCTAGTAGGATTTACTTCTTATAATAATTCTAAATTTCAATTCATAGTGCTATCCATTGGACTAATGAAAGAGTTATAAGGGCTGATGGCCAAGAAGAAGATAATTTGGGCTAGATAAGGAAAATTATGTTGAAGGAATGGAGGACAGGTTAATGAATGGAGATTCATTGATATTGAGTCTACAGTGAAAAACACTGAAATTGTTAAAGTGAGGGATTTAATAGAAGGCATTTGACCAAAGACTCTTGGTTCTAATGCCAGTAGTTAAAGAAAGCTCAATATAGATAGGAAGATTGAAAAAATAATAGCCTTACTAGCCAATTATTTAGCCAAAGAATAATATAAAGACATCATCAAGGATTGAAAAGAACTGGCAGAAAAGTTAATTAGGAGTAAAGAAGGAGCTAAAAAATATCAGCATAGCATCTCTGTTAAACCTTACATAGCACCTTGTTTACAAATCTAATGTAATTGTGTATTTTTCTATATTGTTGAGATCTCATTATAAATCTATTTCTTACAAAAATAAGTATTATTTTTCCTTGTTTTCAAATTTTAAATTTTGTGTATTAATGTGTAATTTTATTTAATTGAATCAAATATTTATTTCTTGTCTCAGAGAACCTCTTGACAAGAAGAGATTGAGTTCTTTGTATGGAATCTCTCACTTCTCTAGTTCAGAGACTCAAGAAACCTAACAAAATGTATATGTATACTTATGAGTGGCAATGGTTTAAAAAATGTTCCTCAATTTAAAATGTGCAAATCACAACATTAAAGAAGTAGTGTGTTTTTTTTTTAAATTTTATAAAACATAATAGAATAAGGAGCATCTTGGTAGCACAATGGATAGAGCACTAGGTTTGGAAATCTGGAAGACCTGGGTTCAAATCATGCCCTAGGCACTTCCTAGATTTATGACTTTGGAGAAGTCACTTAATCCTAATTGCTTAGCTCTTTTTGTCTTAGAAGTGATACTAGAGAATAAGGGTTTAAAAATTACAGAAAAATATATTTAGTGGCAGAAAGTATTTTAAAAGTTATCTAATCAAGCCAACTCATTTAATATATGAGAAAATTGAGGTCTCAAGAAGTTTAGATTTGCCCCAGGTCAAACAGGAAGTGATATAAAGGAATATAAGGAAAAATAAGAGTCTCAGAATGGCATTCCTAGGAAAGGAATCAAATGGTAGCAAGTGTATGTTTTCAAGACAAGGTCTATGTCTGGGATAGTCTGTTAAACTGGCTGCCTAATATAATGAAGGGAATGGGGAATTAGAAGCAAGTTCCAGCTATATCTAACTAACCATTTAACTTTTAGCAAGTCATTTCAGTAATCCAATAAACAATATATCACATATCCAATGAACTATGACTTAGTAAACTGGACTAATCCTAGGTCCAACTTTGACCCTCTAAGACTGTTTTCTTATCTGCAAGATAAGGTTTGACTAGATATTAACTGATAGGTAAATGCAACTAGAATTTTGTAAGTACTTGTCTTGCATAAAGTACAGATATAAGAATCAAAATTCACATTTAAGCTGTGACATTATCCATGCTCTCAAGGATTTTAGACTCTAGAAATTCAAACAGTAACTGGTACATAGAAGAATTTTATAAAATTGCAAAGCTCAAACATAATATTACATACAGCATTAGACAATTATAAAACAAAGTGTTTTTTGACATCTGAAATTATTACTTATTCTTTGCTGTTGGAATACCCAGGAAAACTTGCTGAGGGAACTGGTATTTGAATTTGGTAAGAATTCAACATACAAAGAAAAGGAATCAGAGTGCTTTTGTGATGAAAGAAAAACGAAGCTCAGTGAAATAGTAAGTCTCGTTCTTGGGCAGGATAGGATGATGATACCTAAAACAGAGCTGACAAGGCAGCTAAAATCTTTGTTTCTTTTTTGTTTGCATTGGAGAATGAGCTTAACACTAAAGTGTCAGAACAGAAATGATTAACAGGAAGCTGATGTTTGAGATATGTAAGATGACAGTAAGAGAATAGTTCACTCTCCCTGCTGAATTCAAGTTGGTCCAGATGAATGGTATCCTTAAACCCTGAAAGAATGGGCAAATGTTTTTGTGGAGCCATTTTCAGTGATATATGAAGCATCCGAATATGTAGGTGAGGTACAGCAAAATACAGTAGATGATGTACTGATTTTCAAAAAAGTATGAGAATGGGATTTACAAATTATAGGTAGGGGTAGCAACAAGTATTTATTAAGTACCTGTTATATGCCAGGGACTGTGCTAAGTGCCTTACTAATATTATTTCATTTCATTCCCTCAGTAATCCTACAAGATATTTCCTATTGTTATTATTCTCATTTTATTGTTGAGCAAAGTGAGGCAAACAGATATTAAAAGATTTGCCCTGCCATGCAGGCAGTAAGTGCCTGAGGCCAGATTTATACTCAGGCCTTCCTGACTCCAGACATAGTGCTATCTAGAAATACTAGAATTCAGAGAATTCCAGAATAGATAAATTAAAAAATGGTAGGCAAGTATTTAAAAAGATCAACAGTGATCACAAAGAGGCAACATGGCTTCATCAAGAACATATCTTGCTAGATTAACCTCATTTCCTTTCACTTTTTTTTTTCTTGGAATTACTAAACCAGTAGATGAGGGGAATATTTTGGATAAAGTTTATCTAGGTTTTTGCAAAGCTTTTCAAAAGAATATTTCATACTATTCTTATGACAAAGATAGAGAGAGGTGGATTAGATGGTAATAAAATCAGATGAATTTATAATTGATTGACAGCCAGACTAGAAGCACAGTTATTAATGGTGTAGACCAGTGATTCTCAAAGTGGGCGCTACTGCCCCCTGGTGGGTGCTGCAGTGATCCAGGGAAGCAGTGATGGCCACAGGTGCATTTATCTTTCCTATTAATTGCTATTAAAATAAAAAAAAATAATTTCCAGGGGGCTAAGTAATATTTTTTTCTGGAAAGGGGGCAGTAGGCCAAAAAAGTTTGGGAACCACTGGTGTAGACCTTCAACATGGCATGAGTTCTACACTGGAATGGCCCAGGACTCTATGCTGAGCCCTGTGCTTTTTAACATTTTTATCAGTAATTTAGATAAAGACAAAGATGTTATGCTCAGATACCATACAATTGGGAGAGATAGCTAACACTCTAGATGTCAGTCTGGATCTGAACAGATCTTGATAGGCAAAAGCATTCAAATAGAATCTAGTAAGAATAAATTCAATAAGCATACTAGGGTAAAAAAAAATCAATTCCTCAACTTTATATGGGGCTGTCTTGGTTAGACAGCAGTTGTTGAAAAAAAGATTTCAGTGATTTCAGTAGATTGCATGTTCAATGTGAGTTAGATGTATTGTGTGACAGCAAAAACAAAATAAAACACTGCCTTAAATATAGGTTGATTGCAAGTAAAAAGGAAGTGATGGACCTACTAGGATTGTGTTTAATCTCACTAGGATTATGTTTGCTTCTAGGTGCCATAGTTTAAAAAAAATTGACAAACTGGAGAATATCAGGAGGACCTAAACCAGAATAATAAGAGTCCTAGACAATATGACATATGAGGATTACTTGAAGGAACTGTATATATTTAGCCTGATGAAAGAAAACTTAAATATCCTCAAGTATTTGAAGAGCAATCATGGGAAAGGGGAATTAAAATTGTTCCATTTAGTCCCCAAGAGCCATACTAAGAGCAATGACTAGACAATGCAAAGACATAAAATGAAATCTGATGTCAAATATGACTTCAAACATTTTTTCATATGATTGTTGATAGCTTTGATTTCCTCATTTGAAAACTGTTTCTTCATATCTTTTGACCATTTGTCAAGTGGGGAATGATTTGTATTCTTATATTTATTTACTTCTCTATATATTTGACAAATGAAGTATTTATCTGAGAAATTTGTCATAACAACTTTTTCCCAGTTTGTTTTTTCCCTTCTGATTATGGTTATATTGGTTTTGTTTGTACAAAACCTTTTTAATTTAATATAATAAAATTACTCATTTTACATCTTGTAATTATCTCTCTCTCTCTTTTGTTCATAAATTCTTCCCTTCTACATAGATCCGACAAGTAAATCATTAGCATTTTTATATATTTCCAACAAAATTCAGAAGCAAGAGATAGTAAGAGAAATTCAATTTAAAATCACTCAATATAAAATATTTGGGAATTAATTTGCTAAGACAAACACAGAAATTCTATGAACACAATCACAAAACACTACACTATTAAAGTTAGACCTAAACAATTAGAAAATTATTAATGGCTCATGGGTAGGCTGAGCTAATATAATAAAAGAGACAATGCTACTGTAATAAGGAACTTCTGGGACAAGATGGAGGATATCTTGAGTGACAGGAAGGTCAGTTGAAGATCTTGGAATGTGCCCAGGGTGGTATGATCCAGGGCCAGAAGACAGTTGGAACCACCCTATAAATATCCAGGGACAAGAGCATTCTGGGTCTCTCATTCTTAAGGATTCTTGGGAGGAGGCTGGATTGGAGGGAGGGTAGCCCCAGACCTGCAATCCAGCATCCATATCTAATTGCCTTAGGAAATCAATTACCTGCTGATTAGTAGAGCTGAGAGAAACATCATCACAACCAACATGAAGAATATCACTAACCTTCCCTATTCTCTGGCTTGTGCCACAGCCAGGCTAAGCCTGAGATTGTGAGAGGGAGAAGAGAGCTCCAGCCTATGACCAAAACTATCATCCATTGATTCAGTTCAGCTTTATTCATTTTATTTATTTATTATTTAGACATAGCTTAATATTCCCAAACCCTTTATCCTATTTCTTTGTTCCTAACCCTTGTAGATAGTAAATAAATCCTGTTATAGTTCAATCAAAGAAGATTGGTGATCCTTTCCTAATTGGTGAATCATCTATAGCTGATTAGGGAAGGGATTATAAATCACAGTCAGAATAATGTTAATCCAGCTAGCATATTTCTACCAGCCTAAACCAATCCTTTACCATCAAATCCAAGCTCAAGTCAGGGCTAGAGGAGTTGTTAAACATACTTACAACTCAATTAGGTTCCTGATTTGGGTGCTGCTGTGGGCAGAGGCTTGGCTAGGCTGATCTCCACAGGCTTGGGGTCACTGACACATTGGGTCACCTGGCAAACACTTCACCCACCAGCCCAGATTCATCCAGTGCCTGTGATTTCCAGTGCCTACTTGGCAGACTCAGTCAACAGAGCCTGTCAGGTCAAGTGAGGCTTAGCAACCTTCTTATTACCAACCTGCCTCCAGTAATTTACCCACAACACTAAGTTAATTTACTTATTTGGAGCCATACCAATCAAACTACCAAAAACTATTTAATAAAACTAGAAAAAACAATAACAAAATTCATTTGGAAAAGCATACATCAAGAATATCAAGGGAACTAGTGTAAAAATGCAAAGGATGCTGGTTTAGTAATATGTGAAATTAAACTGTACTAAAAAGCAATAATCATCAAAATCATCTGGTACTGGCTAAGAAATATAAGGGTTGATCAATGGAATAGATAAAGGGTAAATGATCTCAGCAACCTACTGTTTGATAAACGCCCAAATCTCAGCTTTTGGGTTAAGATCTCTCTATTTAACAAAAACAAACAAACAAAACAAAAAACCTGCTGGTAAAATTGGAAAACTATGGCAAAAATTAGATGCAGATCAATATTTCATTCTCTGTTCCAAAATAAGGTTAAAACAAGTAGATAATTTAGACAAGGAAATATAATGTCTTAAATTTCAAGCATGGTTAGGAGTATGGGAACAATCTAGGCTTGGATGAACTTAAAATATTTTTACCTAGGAAGATCAAGTGCCATCCAATATGTGCTGGATAGAATTCTGTTTGCAAAATTTAAATTAATCCTTTCCTACTCCATGGCAGAAGCTTTTGTGAGATGATGATTTCTATTGAAGAGACCAAGTTAATGATGCTAAAACCATCAAACATTTGTTACAGGTGCATTTTAGCTAATATTTAACTAATGAGATCATGATATGAGGAGGGTACAGTGAAATAATTTTACTTTAGCATCACTGGAAGGTCAATATTGCAATTTTATCTCTTCAGGGTCATGATATATCTGGCTTAAACATTAGAAAAAATGCAGATTTTGGTGAAAGGATTTTGCAGTTATACCATGAAATGAAAAGGATTGGTCATCATATGAGAAACTCCCTCCATATGCAATATTTAGATTATGTCAGACTCTTTCGCTTCATCCCAGTTTGTTTTGGACACAACTGGATTGTCTGAATCCACTGAACTACTAGGTAATAAAGGAAAGAAACCCAAGTGTCCTAGTGAGTACTATTTGGGCATATATGTTTTCTGACTTCAAATACCATAGACAGGCAGAGGACAATAATTTATAGAGCCAGAAGTTTCTAATCTAATAAAGAATTTTGGAGATTGAAAAGAGGTTCCAAAAAATTCCATAAATTAACAATATTTTTGAATTACTGGATACCCCTTTTTTTTGAAACATCCCCTCAAAAATCTGCTCTGGCAATTTACATTTTGTATCATCATGCATAAAATAGAGAAAAAGTGAACTGTGTGTAAACATTTAATAAATTGCTTTTATTCATTCACTAATCTATTTTTGTTTTGTGATAAACTTTTTTTAAACATTTATTAATATTCATTTTTAACCTGTTTACATACTTTATACCCCTACTTTCCCCTTCTTCCCCCACATTCCCCCCACGCATGGCCAATGCACATTTCCACTGGTTGTAACATGTGTCCTTGTTTAGGGCCTATTTCCATATTGTTGTTAGTTGCATTGGTGAGGTAGTTTCGAGTCCACATCCCAAATCATGTCTGTCTCAGCCCCTGCATTCAGGCAATTGTTCATCTTCTATATTTCCTCTCCTGCAGTCCTTCCTCTGAATGTGGGTAGCATCTTTACCATAAATCCCTCAGAGCTGTCCTGTGTCATTGTATTGCTGCTGGTACAGAAGTCCATTAAATTCGATTTTACCACAGTATATCAGTCTCTGTGTACAATGTTCTTCTTGCTTTGCTCCTTTCTCTCTGCATCAGTTCCTGGAGGTCTTTCCAGTTCACCTGGAACTCCTCCAGTTTATTATTCCTTTTAGCACAATAGTATTCCATCACCAGCATATACCACAGTTTGTTCAGCCATTCCCCAATTGAAGGACATACCCTCCTTTTCCAGTTCTTTGCCACTACAAAAAGCACAGCTATAAATATTTTCGTACAAGATTGTTTATCTATGATCTCTTTGGGGTACAAACCCAACAATGGTATGGCTGGATCAAAGGGCAGGCATTCTTTTATAGCACTTTGAGCATAGTTCCAAATTGCCAGCCAGAATGGTTGGATCAGTTCACAGCTCCACCAGCAATGCATTAATGTCCCAATTTTGCCACATCCCCTCCAGTATTCATTACTCTCCCCTTCTTTCATTTTAGCCAATCTGCTAGGTGTGAGGTGATACCTCAGAGTTGTTTTGATTTACATTTCTCTAATTATTAGAGATTTATACCACTTTCTCATGTGCTTATTGATACTTTTGATTTCTTTTCCTGAGAATTGCTTATTCATGTCTCTTGCCCATTTTTCAATTGGGGAATGGCTTGATTTTTTATACAATTGATTTAACTCCTTGTATATTTGAGTAATTAGACCCCTGTCAGAATTTTTCTTTATAAAGATTTTTTCCCAATTTATTGTTTCCCTTCTGATTTTGACTACATTGTTTTTGTTTGTACAAAAGCTTTTTAGCTTGATATAATCAAAACCATTTAATTTACATTTTGTAATTTTCTCTAACTCTTGCTTGGTTTTAAAATCTTTCCTTTCCCAGAGATCTGACAGGCATACTATTTTGTGTTCACTTAACTTGTTTATAGTTTCTCTCTTTATATTCAGGTCATTCACCAATTCTGAATTTATCTTGGTGTAGGGTGTGAGATGTTGATCTAAACCTAATCTCTCCCCTATTGTTTTCCAAATTTCCCAGCAGTTTTTGTCAAATAGTGGATTCATGTCCCAAAAGTTGGGCTCTTTGTGTTTATCATACACTGTCTTGCTGATGTCTTTTATCCCAAGTCTATTCCATTGATCCTCCCCTCTATCTCTTAGCCAGTACCATATTGTTTTGATGACTGCTGCTTTATAGTATAGTATAATATCTGGTATGGCTAGGCCCCCTTACTTCACATTTTTTTCATTATTTCCCTTGATATTCTTGATCTTTTGTTATTCCAAATGAACTTTGTTATAGTTTTTACTAATTCAGTAAAGAAGTTTTTTGGTAATTTGATAGGTATGGCACTAAATAGGTAAATTAATTTGTTCATTTTTATTATGTTAGCTCGTCCTACCCATGAACAATTAGTAGTTTTCAAATTGTTGAGATCCAGTTTTATTTCTTTGGATAGTGCTTTGTAGTTGTTTTCATATAATTGCTGTGTTTGTTTTGGTAGATAGATTCCCAAGTATTTTATATTGTCTAGGGTGATTTTAAATGGTGTTTCTTTTTCTACCTCTTGCTGCACTAATGTGTTGGAAATACATAGAAATGCCGATGATTTATGTGCATTTATTTTTTATCCTGCAACTTTGCTAAAGTTGTTGATTATTTCTACCAGCTTTTTAGTTGATTCTCTAGGAATTTTTTAAGTATACCATCATATCATCTGCAAAGAGTGATAGCTTAGTCTCCTCATTGCCTATTTTGATACCTTCAATTTCTTTTTCTTCTCTAATTGCTACTGCTAGTGTTTCTAGTACTATGTTGAATAATAGAGGTGATAATGGGCATCCTTGTTTCACTCCTGATCTTATTGGGAAGGCTTCTAATTTATCCCCATTGCATATAATGCTTGTTGATGGTTTTAGGTATATACTGTTTATTATTTTTAGGAAGGGTCCTTCTATTCCTATACTTTTCAATGTTTTCAATAGGAATGGATGCTGTATTTTGTCAAAGGCTTTTTCAGCATCTATTGAGATAATCATGTGATTTTTGTTTGTTAGACTGTTGATATGGTCAATTATGTGGATGGTTTTCCTAATGTTGAACCATCCTTGCATTCCTGGTATAAATCCCACCTGATCATGGTGGATGATCTTCTTAATTACTTGCTGAAGTCTCTTTGCTAATATTCTATTTAAGATTTTTGCATCTATGTTCATTAGGGAGATTGGTCTATAGTTTTCTTTTTCTGTTTTTGGTCTACCTGGCTTTGGAATCAGTACCATATTTGTGTCATAAAAGGAATTTGGTAGGACTCCTTTGCTTATCATATGAAATAATTTGTATAGTATTGGGATTAGTTGCTCTTTGAATGTCTGATAGAATTCACTTGTGAATCCATCAGGTCCTGGTGATTTTTTCTTAGGGAGTTCTTTGATGGCTTGTTCAATTTCTTTTTCTGATATGGGATTATTTAGGTATTCTATTTCTTCTGCTGTTAATCTAGACAATTTATATTTTTGTAGATATTCATCCATATCTCCTAAATTGTTATATTTGTTGCCATATAATTGGGCAAAATAGTTTTTAATGATTGCCTTAATTTCCCCTTCTTTAGAGGTGAGATCTCCCTTTTCATCTTAATACTGTCAATTTGGTTTTCTTCTTTCCTTTTTCTTATTAGATTGACCAGTACTTTGTCTATTTTATCTGTTTTTTCAAAATACCAGCTTCTAGTCTTATTTATTAATTCAATAGTTCTTCTACTTTCAATTTTATTAATTTCTCCCTTGATTTTTAGTATTTCTAATTTAGTTTTCATCTGGGGATTTTTCATTTGCTCGCTTTCTAAATTTTTAAGTTGCATGCCCAATTCATTAATCTCTGCCCTCCTTAATTTGTTAATATATGCACTCAAGGATATAAATTTCCCCCTGAGTACTGCCTTGTCTGCATCATACAGAGTTTGGTAGGATGTCTCATCATTGTCATTCTCTTCAATGAAATTGTTGATTGCTTCTATGATTTCTTCTTTGACAAATTGGTTTTGAAGAATCATATTATTTAATTTCCAATTGGTTTTTGATTTGCCTGTCCAGGTGCCCTTACTAATTATTATTTTTATTCCATTATGATCTGAGAAGGTTACATTTATTATATCTGCTCTTTTGCATTTCTTTGTAATGATTCTATGTCCTATTTCATGGTCTATCTTTGTGAATGTACCATGTGCAGCTGAAAAGAAGGTGTATTCCTTTTTATCCCTATTTATTTTTCTCCACATATCAATTAAATCTAATTTTTCTAGGACTTCATTCACCTCTCTTACCTCTTTCTTATTTTTTTTTTTTGGTTTGATTTATCTAGATCTGAAAGAGGAATATTTAGATCTCCCACTATTATGGTTTTACTATCTATTTCCTTCTTGAGCTCTGCCAGTTTCTCCTTTATGAATTTGGGTGCTATGCCACTTGGTGCATATATATTGAGCAGTGTTAGTTCCTCATTATTTATACTGCCTTTAATCAGGATGTAATGACCTTCCCTGTCTTTTTTAATCATATCTATTTTTACTTTGGCTTTGTCAGAGATCATAATAGCCACTCCTGCCTTCTTTTTTTCATTTGATGCCCAAAAGTTTTTGCTCAAGCCCTTAACCTTAAACTTGTGTGTGTCTACCCGCCTCATATGTGTTCCTTGTAGACAACATATGGTAGGATTTTGGTTTCTGATCCACTCTTCTATTTGCTTCCATTTTATGAGAGAGTTCATCCCATTCACATTCAGAGTTACAGTTATCAGTTGTGCATTCACTGACATTTTTGTATCCTCCCCTAGACCCACCCCTTCTTTTTACACTATTTTCTTTTAAACCAGTGGTTTACTTTGAGCTGGTATCTCTTATACCCTCCCTTGATTGACTTCCCTTTCTGCCCCCTCCCTTGTTATTCCCCTCTTTTTGTTTTTTAAAAGGCCTAATGAATTCCCTCCCCCTTCTTCTCCCCTCCCTTTTTTGACCTCCCCACTCCCCTGCTCCCTTTGGTTTGTCCCTTCTGACTTTCTTAGTAGGGTTAGATAGAGTTTTTTATTCGAATGGATAATAAAGCTACTCTTCCCTCCCCGGGTTGATTACACTGAGAGTAAGGTTTGACTATTCCCTCTTAATGCTCTCTTCCTCTCCTTCTTATAATAGTATTTATCTCCTCCCCTTCCCATGCCCTCTTTGTGTGTAATAGAATATCCTATTTTTCTTATTTACTCAGATTTTTCATGGTATCCCCTACTATTCCCCCCCTCTTTCGCACCCCCCATGTCATCTTAGACCATTTAGTATCCTATCCTCTCCCTATGAATTATTCTTCTGGTTGCTATAATAGTGAATATTATAATAGTGAATAGAGTTCACTACAGAGAATTATACATAACATTTCTCCACATACTAATACAGATAATTAGATCTTATTTAAGCCCTTAAAGAGTCAAATTTAAAAAAAATTATAAGTTTTCTTTCTTTTCCCTCTGTTTCTTATTTACCTTTTCATGTTTCTCTTGATTTTTGTGGTTGGGTATCAAACTTTCCATTTAGTCCTGGTCTCTTTTGTGCAAAAACTTGGAAATCTTCAATTTTGTTGAATGCTCATACTTTCCCCTGCAAGTATATAGTCAGTTTCGATGGGTAGTTGATCCGTGGTTGCAGGCCCAGCTCTCCTGCCTTTCTGAATATCGTGTTCCAAGCCTTGAGGTCTTTTAGCGTGGAGGCTGCCAGATCCTGTGTGATCCTGAATGGTACTCCTTGATATTTGAATTGTCTCTTTCTGGCTTCTTGTAAGATTTTTTCTTTCACCAGAAAGCTCTTGAACTTTGCTATTATATTCCTTGGTGTTGACTTTCTATGTCCAGTGTAGAAGGTGATTTATGGATCCTTTCAATGTCTATATAGTCCTCTTATTGTAGAACTTCAGGGCAATTTTGCTGAATAATTTCTTTAAGTATGGAGTCCATGTTTCTATTCATTTCTGCCTTTTCTGGAAGACCAATGTTTCTCAAATTGTCTCTTCTCAACCGGTTTTCTTGGTCTGTCACTTTCTCATTCAGATATTTCATGTTTCCTTCTATTTTATCAGTCTTTTGACTTTGTTTTATTTGTTCTTGTTGTCTTTAGAGATCATTGCATTCTAATTTTTCAATTCTAGCCTTTAAGGACTGGTTTTCGGCTTTAATCTTTTGGTTTTTGGCTATAATCTTTTGGTTTTCCTTTTCAATCTGGCCATTTCTGTTGTTCAATTTGCTTATCAGTTCATTTGATTTCTGAGCCTCTCTTTCCAATTGCAAAATTCTGCCTTTTAAGCTGTTATTTTCTTGCCAGATCTCTTCCATCTTCTTCAGCATCTCATTTTTGAACCCTTCAATAGCTTGTGACCAGCTTTCATTTTTTTGGTAAGGTTTGGATATGATTATTTGTTTTTCCTCTTCTGTTGTCTGGATTTTCTCGGTGCAAAAGTTGTCGAGTGTTCCAGAGTTTTTTTTGATAATCTTTTTCTTCTGGGATTCTCGGCTTGCCATTGTTAGCCCTGCCCCTTTTCAGCTTTGTCTTCATACTCAGGATCTGCCTGCGCTTTCTAAGCTCCTGGGGGCCCCCGTCTCCTTGTCCTCGGGGTCAAGCCTCCTGGTAGTCCCCAGTCTGCCCCTCTGCCCGAGGCTTCTTCAGCAGTCTCAGGGGCTGCTTCCACAGCCCTGCTCCCGTCTGCTCCAGGTCCTCACTGGAGGTCCAAGCCTGGGCTGGAGATCTTTATTCAATCCTAGGTCACTGTCTTCACCCATGGAGATGCTTCAGGAAAGTCCCTGCATTTGAGATCTTTGTCCCGGCCCAAGGCAGTGCTTTCACCCTTGCAGATGCTCGGGAAAGTCCGTGGGTGCCCCCCAGCCACTTGGGGTCCCTTGTCTTGCAGCACACAGGTAGGGCTGCTAGTGATTTACTGGTTGCCCCAGTCCTGTTTTGACTCTTGTGCTTTGGCCTTGGCATTGTTCCAGGTGTGTGGTGTGGGGTGTGGTGGAGGGGCTTCTTCCTCTCACATTTTAATGAGAACTGTTTCACCCCTTTATAGCATGGAAATGCCCCGATTCTGCGTACCTTCAATGCTGCACCCTGTTGTGGGGTTCCTTCCTTCTGGGTTCGTTTTTATTTCCCCTTGAGGAATCCTGTATACTTCGATTAGGAGAGATCGAGCAGCTGCTCCTTACTCTGCTGCCATCTTAACCTGAAGTCTCTCCTTCTTGTGTGATGAACTTTTTTGGTATTTTTCATATTAAAATTTTATTGATTTAAAAATATTTAAAAAGCAGATTAGTGATCCACATTTTAAAAAAAAAATCAGAGGGAAGAAGGCAACCTCTAGCAAAGTTGTTTCTTACTTACATAGGGTTGTCCTCCTGTTCACTAGTAAACCTCCTTTATTGAGGTCCTAATGTTCTTTGGCCTCCTTCTTCCATCATATTTGAGGAGCAAAGTTTCAGTTGCTACTTGCTGAGCACAAGTTGTCATTTGTCCTTGTTAAGGGCTGTTAAGCAGTAGAATTAGACCACAACAATCTACAACAGGGCATTAAGGAGGAAAATATTTAGAGATCAGGTTCCATTTAGCAGTCAAGCCAGTGAGGAAACCCTTCTGGTCAAGAGGATCAGCATCTTGAATCAGGGTTTGACAAGTAGTGTAAGAAGGACATGGACCAAGTCCTTGGGTTTCTAAATCAATTTCAGGTGGAAGGTTAAGTCCATAGAAACTTTAATGGTCACTAAAACTCCAGTTCAGGGAGAAATCTTTCAGGGATAGTATGGGAATACAAATATTCTTTCACTCCATTAAATACTTTCAGAAAATGTGACAACTCAAGAATATGGAAAATACTAATAAGACCTGTGTAATTAGAATTTTGTGCCCTAGGACTTCATTTCCCAGAATTCCTCTTTTGTCAGCACATTACGTCCTTACATTTTTTTTTAACCCTTGTACTTCGGTGTATTGTCTCATAGGTGGAAGATTGGTAAGGGTGGGCAATGGGGGTCAAGTGACTTGCCCCGGGTCACACAGCTGGGAAGTGCGTCATTACATTTTGTAGATAAAAGTTTCTGTAACTCCACGTTCTCTCTCTTCTCCTGCTTTACCAGTCAGGGAAACTGCTCTTTACTCACAGTTTTTACTTTCCTCTAATTCGAGTGATTATTAATAAATCTATAAAAATATAATACTTGGAGTTACTGGATATTAATTTAAATCTTACAGACCCATGGACTCAGAGATAGAAACTATGTTTTACCCTAGGTTCTGTCACAGACCAAAGAATGAACCACTTATCCCCTTCAGTTGCTGCTTCTTCTTTTGTAAAATGAAGGGGTGGAACTACAACTCTAAGGTACCTTCCAGGTATTACTTTCTAAGAGTGTGTGATTCTGTTCTTGTGACTGTCTTAAGTGAGATCATCCTCTACACAAATAAATGCAATGAATAAACCATTTTAATGTGTGGAAACTAGGACTTGTTTCTATCAAATCATAGGCCAACACTCTTGCTGTGAAACCAAGCTGCTTCACTAGGCATCAATAATAAGCCTGTCCTTTCATGTTGCATTTGGCCAAAGTTATATTTTACTCAAAGAAGAGATCTTGAATATTGCTGGAAGTTGTCCTGATCTCCTGTTCTTCCATTTTCCTTTAACTGATATCAGTTAGGGAGTAGTTTGGGGTCTGTCATAGGGCTTTTCCTTGCTTCTTGAGGCAGTGGGGTCCAGAAACTATAGTTACAAATTTATTCTAATAATTGTATTGCACTTTGCCAAATTATTGGTAACCAAAGATTAGAGAAGTTTTAGCAGAATAACAGGCCCTTATGCAGTCCCCAGAATCCTGCATGAGTCCACAGACACCAAAGGCAAAAAAGACTTGAAATAGATTTCTTTAACTTCAAAGGCAGTGAGTAGGACAGGGGATTGGACTGCTGGACACTTTCCTACTGATCTGATCTGATCTTGGAAGAGAGAAATACCTTCTCTTCCCATCTTTCCCAATATATCTGTGCTTCTTTACCTATTGGGATGTGGATAATTAGGAGGTTGAAGAGGAAGACTAATTCTTTGTAGACTCACTAAAGTCAGACTAACAAATATCAGGGAAAAAGATATATTTTTTTTCAATTTGCTCCTTCCTCAGCCTCTCGCCATAACCACAGATGCTCATTATATTTATCCCAGCTGTTAGCTGGTTTCTTTTTGGCTTGTGTTGCCTTTTATGGAGAGTAAAATTCTATTATGTCAGAATCTTAGAACTGGAAGTAAGCCTAAAAACAATTTAATTCCTCCTTTTCCGGAGCAGGAGTATGCTGTGCCACCTTACCAGTGAGTGGTCACCCTAAATCCTTTTGAAGAATTCCAGTGATGAGGAACTTACTCTTTATTGAATCAACCGATGTTACTCCCCATTGCACTAAAAAAAAGGAGGGCATTTATGGAAAAGTGTTCTCCCCACCACACCATGATGGAAATATATCCAGCCAGCATCCTATAATGATGGTTAACTTCATTTCATTCCCTAACTTCACTCCTATTCAGTCACTCTTCTTTAATTCTATCAATGAGAATGTGACCCTTGTCTACTCCTGCTAGTCCTTTCCCTTTCTCTTGGACTTTGAGCTAGAACTGCATGGGCAATACAAAAGCTAGTTAGGGTTTCCTGTAACCTCCTTATGACCAGTTTTCCAGCTTATTTAGCTGGCTTTGTGTCAGGGTTCAGGGGGGCTTGGTGCCTCACTGATGGCTTGTGCTGGGATTTAGGGCCTTCAGGGAGATGTTTGGGAGTAACTAGTTATTGGTTCACTTGGGAAAGCAGGGCTCTCTTTTTGGGTGCATTTGGGCTGCAGACGTGCTGAGTGACTCTGTGGCATATGCTGTGCTGAACTTCCTTTCTTATCTCAGTGAAACAGACTTTCCCTTCACTCCAACTTTTATTTTGATATTGATTTTTGATATTTGATATTGATTTGATATTTGATATCATTTTCATATTGTTTAGTGGGGAATTTGAGAACAATTTAGGAATTTTCAGCCTAGTTGTCCTAGCTCTTTTGCCTTCCAGAAGGGAATATCCCAAGCCCTCCCCTCCTTTTAAGTAGAAGCTCTTAAATCTTGAGAGATTCTCACTGTGGCTTCTTCATAGTTGGCTTTTTATTCTTCTTTCTGATTGCTTACAATGTCTTCTCCTTGACCTGAGAGCTCTGGAATTTGGTTATAATATTTCTGGAAATTTTTCATTTTTAGTACTCTTTCAGCAAATGATTGGTAGAATCTTTAAGTTTCTATTTTACCCTCTAGTCCTCAGCTTTCCATGATAATTTCTTGAAATATTATGTGTAAGTTCTTCTATGTCTATTTTTATTATGGTTTTCAGGCAATCCAATATTTCTTAAATTATTTCTCAATCTATTTTTCCAGGACATATTTTTTTCTAGTTTTCTTCTTTTTTTTCATTCTTTTGACCTTTGTATTGTTTCTCAGTGTCTCATGGAGTCAATCTCGTGAAATTTTACAATTCTAATTTTTCAAGAAATTATTTTCTTTATTGAGATTTTGTAATTCTTTTCCTATTTAACCAATTCTAATTTTCATAGAGTTCTTTTCTTCAGTGAATTTTTGTACCTTTTTTGTCATTTGGCCATTTTTTTTTAATTCTGCTTTTAAAAACGGTTTTTATTCTCCCATAATTTCATATGAAAACAGCTTTTGCATTCTTTAAAAATTTTAACTTCCAGAGGCAGCTGGGTAACTCAACGGTTTGAGAGCCAGGTCTTGAGACAGGAGGTCCGAGGTTCAAATCTGGACTCAGATACTTCCTAGCTGTGTGACCCTGGGCAAGTCACTTAACCCTCATTGCCTAGCCCTTATCACTCTTCTGCCTTGAAGCCAGTACACAGTATTGACTCCAAGAGAGAAGATAAGGATTTAAAATAAAATTAAAAAAAACTAACTTCCATATTATTTCAGTTCTATTTTTAAGATTTATTTTCTTTGGTATTTTGTGCCTCTTTTTTTACCATGCAGATGATTCTCTTTTTATAATTTTCTTATATTAGTCTCATTTCTTTTTCTGGTTTTTCGTCTACCTTTCTTATATGGTTTTCAAAATACTTTTTGAACTCTTCCAGGAGTTCTTTTTGGACTTGTGTCAAATCAACATTTTTTTCTTTGAGATTTTAATTACATCTGTTTTGGCCTTGATACCTTCTTCTTTGTTTATGTCTTGATCTTCCTTGTCAGCATGGTAAACTTTTATGGTCAAGTTATTTTTGTTGTTGTTGTTGTTGTTGCTTGCTTGCTCATTTCCTAATCTATTTCTTGAGTTAATTTTATGTTAAATTTGTTTTCCATTCCCAATTTAGACAGCTGGGGAAAGAGTATTGCATCTGGAGTCTGGAAGACTTAAATTCAAATCTGACCTCAGCTACTTACCAGTGGTGTAGTCCTAAACAAGTCCTTAACCCAGATTTCCTTGATTTCTTCATTTTTAAAATGAACTAGATAAAGAAATGCCAAGCAATTCTCATATCATTGTGAAGAAGAACTGAAAGTGTGATCATTAAGAGTCTGACATGATTGAAATCACTGAACAACAACTGAGGTTAGAAAAGGTATTGAAGCTTCAAGGCTGTTTTTTGCTATTTTTTCCAGTTAGTTCTTTGGGTTGGTAAATTTTCTGTGTTTCCAAGATGGTAAGATTATAGGGTGTGGTTACTGCTTTCCTGGATTGTGCACTGGCCTTTATCCAGGGAGGGACCATGTTTTACTGAAGCTTCAAGGGCAAACTTTCCTTGTGGCCCTGGAACTGTGACCAATTTCCCTGCCCTCTTGTAGTCACCAGCTCTAGGGATTTTTTTTCTGTTTTGGAATTGAGATCAGGACCCTTGTTTCCTTGTGAAAGACTTCAAGTACCTTTCTTTACCCAGGAACTGTGACCAGATCCCATGCTCTCTTGTAATTACAAGTGTTATCACATTTCTTGGCTTTAATATTATAGCTAGAGCTCTGTTCTCCTGTGTTCATAAATGCTAGTTTCTCTTTGCCCTGGAGTGATGGATAGGCAATGCAACAGGTTCCTGCACCCAGTAACAGCTCAGGGTCCCCAATAATACCTTTATGACAAGTTTTCCTGACACCCTTACTATCTTTAGCTGAAAGTACCCAAAGTTGCTGCTGCCATTGTCTCAGCTGCCCCAAGGCCTGCTATCAGTGTTGCTGAGGTATGTGCTGCTCTCTGAGTAGATCCCCATTATGGTGTGACAGACCTCCCCTGAAGACCTAGATTGGCTTTTGGATGGAAAAAAATGTCTCTCTCTGACATTTGGTTGACTCTACCACTTCAAAATTCAATTTAATTTAATTCTTTGAGAGAAATGTTAGAAGAACTCAGTTGATTTGCTTTTTATACACTTCTCTCTTGACTCTTTTTCTTCATTCTTTACCACCTAATTTGATTATCTCCTCTTTCATATAGTTGCCTCCCATCCATCCTATCTATAAAGCCACACTTAATCACAAATAGGTGGGAACAACCCCCACCAAATTATATATATATTTCAACTTTTTAACAGAAATTGCATAAAAAGAGCAGCACCTCAGGTTTATACATTCATAGAGGTAGTATAACAGAGTGGATAGAGATATATTAGTCAGCAAGAACTGATTTCCCGTATTTTCTCGGACATTAGTTGCATGTCTCCAAGAAAGGCATTTAATATTTGACTGTGTTCAAATCTACCCATATGTACAATAGGGAAAACAAGAGAGTTTTTGAGAGCAATAAATTGCATAATGTATGCAAACTATTTTGTAAAATTGAAGAGAAATATAACATTATGATTATGATAAAACATTATAGTTTACAATTTTTTCTTTAATATCATCAGATGAATAAGTATTGAAATATTATTATCCTATTACAAAGGCATAAAGTCATGGTGGGGAAATGATATACACAGTCATATTATTCTGTATCATCCAGGATTTAGACATATCTTCGTTAATTCTAAATCCCTACATAATACGGTGTATCGTAGCTGTCTTTGTTTTTGGCTTATTATCCTATATGTCTTTAAGTTCTTTAATAACTGACACTATATTATCTCATGTATTTGAATCTCCCACAATTCATTTCACTCTTTATGTCCATAAAGTATTTTTGACTGGATTTGATCTAAGTTTTCTTAGCTCCCCTAATAGACTGTAAGGACCATGAAGTCAGGGATCTCATCTTATATAAATCTGTGATTTGTTTTAATCTCTCTTATCACCTTTCACAGTCCTCTAGGAATAGTAGGCATTTAGAAAATGCTTTTTGAATTAATTAATTAATGAAACTGAACACTTGAATTACCTACCTAAAAGGGCCATCATTAAATGAGATAATGAATGTAAATTCCTTTGTAAATCTTCAAGCACCATATAAATGTCACCAATTAAAAGAAAGGAATAGGTGTTAGAGAGAGTGATTAGACAGTTAGTGGTGACTAATGAAACACAGCCTGGACATGACTTGGAGTGGGAAACATTGGTAAACGACTGTGAAACACAAAGATTTTTAAATTTTTTGAATTTTTAAAATTTTTTGAAGACTTCTACTAGACATAATTGAAAGTATTTTTTAAAAAATATATTTATCTTTCATCTTGGAATCAGTGCTGTGTATTGGTTCCAAGTCAGAAGTGGAGTAAGGGCTAGGCAAAGAAGGTTAAGTTACTTGCCCACGGTCAAACTACAAGGAAGTATCTGAGGCTAGATTTGAACTCAAGACCTCCCATCTCTACGCCAGGCTCTCAATTCACTAAACCATCTAGCTGTCCTCTTTGAAAGTGTTTCTGATGTGATCAGACTTTAAGAAATTGGACTGCTTCCGTGATCTTGATTTGTCCCAAGCACTTTTAGAAACTGATGGGGATATGATATAAGGACTAATTCCTAATATAATGAAAGATTCTTTTGCTTCATCCTTTTTATGGTCCCTTCTCCTTA
This sequence comes from Gracilinanus agilis, assembly GCF_016433145.1. NCBI lineage: Eukaryota > Metazoa > Chordata > Mammalia > Didelphimorphia > Didelphidae > Gracilinanus > Gracilinanus agilis. The sequence continues at coordinate 175,527,429 of NC_058131.1, read as the reverse complement.
TCCCCTTGTTAGACTTCAAAACATAATTACCACTCTCCATAATGAGCATCTTTGGTGAAAAGAACCATGGATTTTGAGAAGGCAGAAATTGTTTTCTAATAGTCTGAAGTGACATCTTTGTCTTCCATTTTCAGGGTATAAGTGTCCAGTCTGAGAAATGAAGAATAAGCAAAGGTCAATGTCAGGAAGACAGGGTAGTAATTATATTGACTGTGAAGACATTTACTTATGAGAATGAAATGGAAAGCTTAGACATTTTTCATTCCAAATTTTTGGAGCATTACTCACAAATGCTGGAATCATTTTCTAATTTCTCAGAAGAAAATGAGATTTCAGCTGGTTTAATGCTAAAGTAGATTCACCACAACTATGTGGGCAATAAAAGCCTACTTCTGAAGCAAGTTTACTTGACATAAAAGTGACCTCTGAGTTAGGGCAATATGGGTTGTATTTCTACCTCTGACATATACTTATTGTGTGACTTTAGGTGAGTCACTTTACCTCTTATTCCCCTAAGGAATTCTTTAAAACTCTAAATTGCAGAAAGGTTTCAATTTTGACTGGCAGAAGAAATTTCCAAGGAGGAAAAAGAAGGAAGCAACTTCCAGAAAGAACACTTCCTTTACCAACGTAGATGAGTTATTGCTCTGCAATTTACAATCTATATGTTATCTGTATACCTAAATGATTCAGAGATGTGTCATTAAGAAATGGCTAGTTATCAGAGGGAAGAGTTCCTTATACCAGTGAAACCATAGGTCAGGTCTAAAATATAAATCAACAAATGCCCAGGACTGAGTAGATCCCAAGACAACAGACAGTTTTATTGGAGAAGGTTTAGTTGAGCAGTAGACTCAGAGAATTTATTATTAAGCTTGGGAGAGGAAAAGCAAAAGGAGCTTCCAAAATTTTCTTGGGCAATGGATGCTAGCTAAGAGAAACCTACTTCTACAAACATTTGCTAGCAGCTGAAATTTTGTGAAGAAGGATGTAAAATAAAATACCTCTTTATGCTTTTCCCTACAGTGCTACCTGATAAGTGATGGTTTCTGGATCTATACTTTAAACGTGTATAAAGACCTTCTTGAGAAGACACTCCCTATAAAAACATAGATGAGTAACTGCTTTGCAATTTATAGTCTACATGCTACCTCTATCCCTAAGTAGTCAAGAAATTTGTCTAATAGATAACTAATTTGTATCAGAAGATGGTCTTGGACCCAAGACCTCCTGACTTCATGACCAGTTCTCTATTTACCAGTTCACACTGCCTCTCTTTGCATCATCTACATATAATAATTTAATTGCTAACCTCATGAGATACTCAAAATATTAAAGGAAAAAGGAAGAATTCCAGAATGGTTCCTTTTCAGAAGATACAAAAGAAGACCTGAGGAGAAGGGATGAAATTATTGTCATCTGTATTAGTGAAGATAGTCCCCCACACCACTGAGATTCTAGCTCCATCTAAATATCTAAAGAATATAGAGTGTACCTTTCTTGCCAGATTATCTTCATCTGGGATATATTAAATAGTGTTCAAATTCAGTTACAGAGTGGTTATATAAACAACTAGAGAGGAGAGAATACAGTTTATTTTAGTTTTATAGAGACATTTAAACATGAGGGAAGATAATTCAAGGCTTTATTGGGGAACTGTAGTCACACTTCACTATCATTGAAAGAAGAATGAAAAGATGTAAACTGGAGCCATTTCTAACCAGGGTGACAATTTAGAGCATAATACATACATGGAGAATCAATATATATTCTGGACTGGAGATGTATAAGCTAGGAATTTCAAATTGTTCTTTGTTTCTTTGATGCTATATAGCCCTAGATACATTATTCTATCCCTATATAGATATAAATCTAGCTCTTTGTGTAATTGGGATAAGGGAGATAAGTACATATAACTGCTACTATTGACTGTGGGATGTAGGCACTGACAAATAATATTTAGCCAGCCAGCTCATGTGCAATTAAGTATATAAAATATAAAATATGATCAAGAATTGGACTAGAAACTTCCCTAACAATAATATATTTCTTGATCTCATCATATTTATTAGACATATAAGAGACAGCAGTCCTCAAATTAATAAGATTTCAATGCATTGTATTTGAGATAGCAACATGTAGGACAACATCTTTTCCTTTAAAAAAATAACTCTTATCTTCCATTTTAGAATCATTAGAGGTAAGGACTAAGCAATGGGAGTTGAGTGACTTGCCCAGGGTTACATAACTAGGAACTATCTTGGATCATATTTGAACTCAGTACCTTCTGTCTCTAGGACTAGTTTTCATTCCACAGAGGCACCTCACTGACCCTGCCTTGTAATTTTTAGGTATCAGTTTAACAATGTTTTAAGATGTAGGTTACCCTGTGTTATAACTGCCATATTATGGTTCCCGATATCTTCTTGCCATCTACTCTGCAGTTGTATGTACATAAAATCACTAGTTCTTCTATTTTGGAAAAAATTCAACAGCTTTAAAGCTCTCCTCACCATCCCTTTGACTTTCTATGTCTAAATGTACTTCCCTGAAAAACACTCCTTTATAAATGTTGTTTTTCCTCCTTTAAGAAAAATTCCTAAAAGACAAAAAGTATCCTACTTTTGTGTTAGTATCTTTGGTTGTTATAAAAAATACTTGTCTCCCATTAGGTACTTAATCAATGATTTTTATTCTTTCAAGCCTTTGGAATTATTATTAATATTATTTCATTACTATTATTATTGCTAATTGGTGGAGGGTAATGGGTTCATAGTGAGAACAAAGTACAGGGTTTAATGCAATTGGTACAAGAGAATATATAATCTAGAAGATTATGATCAGTTAGATGAATTTCAGAGGTCATGATATGGAAGTGGAAGACTTTTGGATGATGGCTTTATTGAAGAGCATAAGCATCTCTATGTCTAGTTGAAATGAAGTGTGGAAATATTTTATGAGACTACAGTAGATTGAAGAATTAAGAACTCAGTATATTTAAAGAGTATTATCCACATTGAAGTTCCTTGATAATATGAAGGAAGAACTTGGGAAGAAAAGAAAGACTTTTAATCAGGAACTGGACTCATTTTGGGAGTAATCTGGGACTGAGCCAAGATGATGGCATAGTAGCAGGGAAATCCTTAAGCTGCTCTGAATTTCCTTCCAATCTATCATTACAAAGCATCTCAAAAGGATGGAAGTCAAAGCAGGACAAATAAAGAGTCTCTTCCACTGGACACATCATGAAAGGTAGGCACTGAGAAGAGATTTCTCTGTTATAAGAGGACAAAATTGCAGAAGGAAAAGTGCAGTCTGACCACACCTCCCTCGCCTGCCACCTTCTAGGAGACATGCAGAGCCAGGACCAGGGCAATCTCTGACTTCTTGGGTGATGGCTACACTAAAGAAAAATCACAGACCTGCCTCTGGAGGGTCTTGGCCCTGGCAGTGAACTGTGAAAGCATGTTAGAACATGTTATCTACTCTTGATTGGGGATTAGATCCTAACAACAAAAGCCACCAACTTCTTGTAAGAATATACTCTTCTGATAACAAGTTCAACTTTGAAGAAGTTTAGTCATATCTGCATCATTAGTCACTGAGCCAGTTAAAATCAACAGCCAGGGTCCAGCTCTGGCAAGGGAGGGTAAAGGGGAGTTCTAACAGCTTGTCTCCCTTAACCCACATGAGGCTTATGTTTCTCAGCTGGTTCCCTGTGCCTAGCCATCCTTAACTATGTAATAGGCCATAAATACATCACAAACAAATGCAGTAAAGCAAAAATAATAAATGCAACTTTTTCAGATCATGATGTAATAAAAGTTATAATAAGGGTTCATGGAGAGACACATAAAATTTTTATTGGAAATTAAATAATCTAATTCTCCAAAGTTGGTGGTGGATTAAAGAAAAAACCATAGAAACATTTAATGATTTCATTGAAGAGAATGGCAATGAGGAGACAACACATGCAAATTTATGCGGTACAGGCAAAGCAGTACTCAGAGGAAAATTTGTACCCCTGAGAGCTTACATTAACAAAAAAGAGAAAGAAGAGATCAACAAATTGGGCATGCATCTAAAAGACAAATTAAAAAGACTCATATTAAGACAAAATTTGAAAGCTTAAAAATCAAAGGAGAACATAATAAAATTGAAAGCAAAAGAAGTATTGAACTAATAAACAAGACTAAGAGCTGGTATTTTGGAAAAAATTGATAAAGTATTGATTAATCTAATTTTTAAAAAATAAAGAGGAGAATCATATTAACAGTATCATCAGTGAAATGGAGGATCTCACCTCTAATAAAGAAGAAATTAAAGCAATTATTAAGAGCTTTTTAACCCAATTATATGACAGAAAATACATCAATCTAGGAAAAATGGATGATTATAGACCAATCTCCTTAGTAAACGCAGACCCTAAAATCTTAAATAAAATACTAACAAAGAGACTATAGCAAACTATCACAAGGATTATTCTCTATGACCAGTTGTGATTTATACCAGGAATGCAATGCTGGTTTGATATTAGGAAAACCATCTGCTTAGTTGACCATATTAACAATCAGGCTAAAAGAAATCACATGATTATCTCAATACATACAGAAAAAGCTTTTGACAAAATACAACACCCATTTCTATAGAAAATACTAGAAAGTATAGGAATAAAAGGGCCTTTCCTCAAAATAATAAGACAAAGGACTAATTTCTCAAATTTATGAGGAAGTAATTCAAATATATAAGAAGTTGAGCCATTCTCCAATTGAAAAATGGTTAAGGGACATAGACAGCTTTCAGATGAAGAAATCAAACTATCAATAATCACATGAAAAAGTGTTCTAAGTCCCTCCTGATTAGAGACATGCAAATCAAAGCAACTCTGAACCTCACACCTAGCAGATAGGCCAATATGACAGTAAAGGAAAGTGATAATTTTGGAGGGGATGTGGCAAAACTGGGACACTAATACACTGTTGGTGGATTTGTGAATCTGTTCAACATTCAGAAGGTAATTTGGATCATGCTCAAAGGGCTTTAAAAGAATGCCTGCCCTTCGATCTAGCAAAATCATTACTATGTTTATATCCAAAGAGATAATAAAAATATTCATGGCTGAGGCTTGATTGTGGAATGGCTGAATAAATTGTGTTATATGATGGTGATGGAATACTATTGTGCTTTAAGGAATGATCAAGTAGATGATTTCTACATGAACTGATGCAGAGTGAAATGAGAACCTCATACACAGAAAGTGAAACAGTGTGGAACCAATCCAATGTAATGAACTTTACTACTAGTAGCAATCCAGGACAATCCTGAGGGAGTAATGAGAAAGAATGCTATCTACATCAAAAAAACTGTGAAAGTAGGAATGCGGAAGAAAAACATATGACTTATTGTTTTTATGGGTATATGTTTTGGGGTTTTGGTTTCAAAAGTTTGCTATACTGCAGAAATGAATAATATGGAAATAGGTATCAATTGATAACATTTGTATAACCCAGTGGAATTGATTGCCAGTTCTGGTAGGGGGGCGGGAAGAGAGTAGGGAAAGAAAATGAATCATGGAAACATGGGAAAATATTTTAAAAATAAATTTTAAAAAAGGAGTGTAATCTGGGGAACAGTAAATAAAGGTCACCACAATCTAGATTGAATGTTAAATATGAATATTATTTATCTCATAAAAGGTGAGATTGTTGAGAAAAAATTAGTAGTGTGAATGACTGAACTTGACAATAGGGAGTGATGAGTATTCTGACTCATCACCATGATTTGTGAGTCTGAGAATCTAAACAAAAGTTCAAGGTAATATCACAAGGTCAATGACAGCTGCATTCTTGAAAACACATCTGATTCTTATCCTACTCTTTCAGGTATCCCTACTTCTGAGGACAAAGGATGCTAGCAATCAAGGGTAATCTTACTGACAACCTGTCAAAATTATCATTGTCATCATGACTTGAAGAGAGTGACCAATGTTTCTAAGCCTCTACAGACAACATATTTATTGAAGGATGTTTTTCTTTTTACCATTAAAGGACTGTGCTACTTACAATAAAATAATTATGTTACCACACGATTATAAAATCCTTTTATTCTATTCTCCCTTTTCCTTAGGTAAATGATTTAGTGAGTAATAATTAAATGTCAGGAAATGAATCACAGATGAGTTGCCGACATTTGATAGTATTTTGTAAACAGGGTAAATGAGTCCAGAGAGAGGTGGAAACTATTGACGTTTTCATAAAATCTCCAAAGGGTTTCTAGAAGGAGAATATATTATTCATTGTAAATACACAAGCCTAAAACAAGGCGGGTGTGAAAAGTGTAATATATGAGAGCTAACAATGCCTTTAATTCTGACTGATTCTGATATGAAAAGTATTAAGATAATTGCTTGACAGATAAAATATTAGGTGATAGCTAAAGCATAGATCTTAGAAATTAAATTTTACTCATTTAACTTGAAATGTCACCAATGTTCATTCCCTCTTTTTTTTCAGTCATATAAATTGAAAAGAATGGGCTTGAGAAGTAACTGGTTCACTAAACTTCTTCCTCTGTCAAAATGTTCAATCAATATCATTAATTATTAAATGAAGCCAAAGATGTCATAGTTATCAAATCTACAGATGACTGAAAATCAAGAGAATAGCTAAGACATAGGATGAAGTCAGACTATAGAGATTTCAATGTCCATGAATGTGGAATAAGATGATTTTAAATGTGGATTCAATAACATCATATATATGTATATATCTGTGTATATACATATATATGTGTTCCTTACATATCTTATAAGCAATATAAGATAGGTTAGGAATTAGTAAATATCTATGCAAAAATATTTGGAATCTGTATACAATAAGTACAGTATTAGTCAACTGCATGATATCACAATCCAAAAAACTTATTATATTTTAAGTAAGCTAATATTTTTTTTATTTAATTCCTTAGTGATTGGCATTGAGATTAGAATTGGAGAAATAAAGACAAAAGATAGTACTTAAAATGAAGCTCACATTCTAGTGGGCAAGACAGTGTGAAAAACTACATAGATACATTATATCTATAGAATACATAGAGCACAATTTCAGAGGGAAAATACTAGAGTTGAATAAAGATGCTAACATTAAGGAATCCAAAGACAAAAGATAGGATTTTAACCGAGATTTAAATGAAGTCATATTTAAATGAAGAGACATGGCAAAAGGACTAGGACAAGGAAGGTGATAATTCCATCACACTCTGACAAAATCTGACAATATCTGGAGGACTGTGTTCATTTTTGAATACAACTTTTAGAATGTATATTGCTGAAGTGGCTAAGGTCTCTTAGAAGCCAAAGCAGATAGTAAAAGCTATTTGATTCATTTGATGATTTGATTGATTTAATGAATATGGAATGCTTAGACTAAAGAAGAGATGATTTAGGGCAGGAGTACTTTACCTTGAATGAACGTGTGTGTATACATGCATGATTATTTATGTTAATGCATATATGAACACATTTGCATATATGTTCTACATACAAGCATATACACACATATATGCACAGATAAATGAAAATACGTGTATACTTATGACTATATCACACTAATACATTCACAAATATTTATGTGAATATATAATTATATAGAGAGAACTATTTCTCTAAATAATTCATTTTCCTTGTAATTCTATTTATTTTAATGTAGGAGTCAACTCAGCAATACCACTATTAGGTTTATATCCTAAAATGATCAGGAACAAAGGAAAAGAACTCATCTATTCTAAAATATTTATAACAGCTCCCTTTGTGGTGGCAAAGAACTGGAAACTGAAGGGATGTCCATCAATTAGGGAATGGCTTAAAGTCATGGCATATGGTTGCAATCAAATACTACTATACCAAAAGAAATGATGAGCAGGTTAATTTTGGGAAAAAGTGGAAAGACTCATATGAAATTATGAAGGGTAACATGAGCAAAACCAAATTAACATTATATATAGCACCAGAAATATATTACTTGAAAAAATGACTTGGTATGTCCACCTCCAGTGAAAATACTGATAAATTAGAAATACAAAAGATATAGTTTAATATACATACATATATATATATATATATATATATATATATATAATTTTTTAACCCTTACCTTCTGTCTTAGAATCAATACTATATTGGTTCTAAGGCAGAAAAGTGGTAAGGGCTGGTAATAGGAGTGAAGTGACTTGCCCAGGGTCACACAGCTAGGAAGTGTCTGAGGCCAGATTTGAACTTAGGACCTCCCTTCTGTAGGTCTGACTCTCAATCCACTTAGCTACCCAGCCATTTCCACATATACCTTCTTGTCAAATGATGCCTTCTTTAGTGGGGATAGGAGAGGAAGAAAATTAACTGAATATTTTAATGTAACAGAAACAAATAATAAAAGAAACAAATAAAAAACAACAACTCTGTGAAAAGTTGAACCTACTGCCAGAACATGACACCATGTTATGACATCAAAAGTCCTTCTATTAGTCTATGTACATGGCACCCACTAAATGATTTGTTAAAGTTTTCCTTCATTATCTTGGAGCTCTTCTCTTTCACTATGTAAGACAGGGGGTAATTGATAGATGGGGTGTGCTCTGGAAACCCCCTTGACTGAAAGGATATGGGTCCAAGCTACTCTCACCAGCCCCTCCTTACTTGGGAGTCCCTTGGGGGTGTAACATGCAAGAAGATTTCCCAAAGAAGTGCCAGAGTTGAGGGGATAGTGGGAGGTGTTGTGAGTTGAATGAGACCCAAATGGTCCCCATCAATTACCCAGAGCCAGGTTATTTGAGCAGAAACCTCCCTGTACCCCAAAATAACTGCTCACCAATATGGAATGTTCTTGCTCCCTCTACTTGTTACCCCCAACATATTGCCTCCCTTCTAGACTCCCTTCTAAACTCTGTCTTAAATAACTCAACAGGGGTTTATTCAGGATCAAGGTATTCAGGGATAAAGGGGAAAGATTTCAGGAACAAGGGCGAGGGAGAAATTAATATGGTCCAATCTTGGTCTTTCCCAGAGCTGAGCAGTAACTTAGATATCTTCTGAAACTTTCAATTTTTGTTAACTATCTCAGGACCCCAGTAAAACTCCTATCCTAAGAGGTTACAAATGGCTAAAGAGGGAATGTAATATTTAAACCCAATCTAGGCTTCATTAGCCTCCAAGGGTCATCTCCCTCCCACTGAAGTCTCAGGCTCCTTGGCCAACAAGGGTAACTACAATATTTATCTTTCCAGATGTTCCCTGAAGATGTAGAATCAATTTGGCTGGCTATAGTAACAGAAGGTCTGGTAAAATCTCAGATTTAGGCTTTTTGAGATATTCAGGGTCCCACAGAAACACTGCCTCCCACCTCCCTGTCCTCCCCAAAGTCCAGAGAACAGTGAGTGTCCGTTGTTTTTTTTTCCTTCCCAGAATTCTCAGCCTTAGCCCAACTGTCACCTCTCCTGGGTTTTCAGAATTCCATCAAAATGCAATCTTGCTTGGCCTCTTGCTTACTTAGTCTGTTACACCTATAACAGCACTGGCAAAGATTTTCGAGTTCTAGTGCCCAGAGAACAAATTTGAACTGTCAATGTGCTCCCCTGCTCCCCAATACCTGAGAGAACTGAGGGAGAAAATGCTTTCTTTGGATGGCTGGAAAGAGTGGCAGGACATGCAAAAAATGTCCTCAGACACTGGGAAGAAGGGGAATGGAAGTAGCTTCCCCATGCCAGGGTCAGCACATGTGCCAATACTTCACCAATGCTGCCCTATACAATACTTGCTTCTTCTTTTTCTTCCTCTTCCCTGTTATATTCACTTCAATTCAATAGTAAGCCTCTACTATGTGCATAGTACTGTGTATAAAATGCATAAATTTTAATGTGCATACAAAGTAGGATGTGTGCATTGCTCATGTAGGTTATATGTGTCCAAATGGGTTTATGTGTCCCTGTCTAACAAGAAGGAGGGGACAGATATCACTAAATTCTCCTCTGCTATCCAAGGAAGGGAGAAGGAGATGAGAGACAAGAGGCTAGTCCCTCTGCTCTTGAGAAGAAGGTTGTTGTTGATGAATCCTGTCTGAATGTTCATGACTTCATATAGGGCTTGGCAAAGATATTGAAATGCTTAACCATTTCCTTCTGGAAAAGACTAGGCAAATAGAGATTAAGTGAATTGCCTAGGGCTACATAGCTAATGAGTTATTGAACTCAGATTTTCCTGATTCCAGGTTTAGTGCTTTATCCACTGAACCACCCAATTACCTCCAGAGAGAACATTCCAGTCTAGAATGAAATCTGACTCTCTCCCCATCCCAATTAATTATTATAGCTTATCAGAAAAAAATGTTTTCTTAGTTTCAAGTTGTGTCTCTGGTCCATTGAAGGAAGAAAGGCTCCATGCTATACATCCACAGTTTTTTTCCTCTTCCTACTAAATACTAGTTCCACAAAGAGCATCACGTAGAGTGAGTAGCAAATGAATTTATCCAAGCTTTTAGAAAACTGAAATCATAGGAGTTATATAAATTAGAAAATAATCAGCCAACACAGAATACTCCCATGGGGAGCAAGATATTTCAGTTTAATCATAAGAGAGAGAAAACTCTCACCCAAACAGAAATCCCCCAAAGTCTTTCTCAAGATAGAAATGGGATATGGAGCATGGTTGAGGAACCAGATCCTCTGCTTATTTACTTCTACCATTGTTTTATCTCCATTCAGAAACTTCTCTTTAAATAGAATCTGGAATGGATACCTCTTGACATTAGAAATCAAAAGTAAAAGTTTCTCTCCTCTCCCAAGATTATTACAATTCTACATCTTACATAAGCACAGAAAACTGAATAATCAGTATTTGTCAATGAGAATCTGATTCAAAATAGGTTCAAGTTCTGAGTGACAACGAAAATGAATCCATCCTTGCCTTTCAGGAGTGTAATTTCTACTGTTGGTATACAACCTATACAGAAATAGATGAATATACAATTAGTAGTATATAAAAATAGCAAAATGAATTCATTTAATGAGAGTTTTAATACTGAGAGGAAAGGTCTCATATAGAAGGTAGCATGCATGTTTTGCTTTGAAGGAAACTAGGAATTCCCTAAGTGGAGGTGAGGAAAGAATTCATTACATATGTGGGGGGGGGATTTACAAAGTTCCTTATATTTCTGTTTCCTTTCCCCTATCTTCCCCTGATTCCTTACTTTCTTCCTTATCAATCTCTGTCTCCAACTCACTAGTTTTTCCACATATTTTATCACTCTCTACCTTACACCTTACTTTTCTGTATTCTACTCCCTCCTTAGGATATGGGAAAACAAGGAAAAACTTTAATTTCATTAGTAAACATAAATTAGTCTGGAAATGAGCTTGTCTTCAACATGATAGGAATTTTCAGCTATACAATAACCTCATTGAACTTGTTTGAGAAATCAAAGAAACTTACAATTATAGGAGCTCAAAATGAAGAAAATACTGACAAAAAAGCAAAAAGAATAAAATTACTAATGGTTCATGCCTTATCAGTTAACCAATAAATGTAATATTTCTCGATTCTTAGTTAACATTACCTTTTAGCCAAAATTTATATAAACTGATTTCAGAAACTTTTTTAGTATTATACTAATATGTCTAGAAAAAGTTAGTCTTTGTTCTGAACCTGAAATCACGCTGACATTTATGCTGTGAAACTATAACAAGTTAGTAGAATCACTCTCCAGAAATTCCTGATTAAACAATGTGTATAGTTTTAATGTAAGTTCTGTGAAGCTCTCTACAATATTCACAATAGTTCCTCACATACTAAGTGTGCTTTTTGTTGACTTACATCCGGAATTAACTACTTTGTGATTTCAGGGTTGCTCATTAGAATACCTTTCACCAAACTATCACCTGTGGCTACAAGAGGCTGTAGCATGTGCAGCTGCTATGCCCTAATACAAAACACTTAGATGATGGGCTAAACCAAGTTGAAGATAACCAAAAGTCCTCAAATCCATCCGTGTGGTAAGGGAATATCTAACTTAAGCACCTGAAGACTTCACCCACGGGAACAGGTAGATGAGGACAATTTGCTCCAACAGCCATAAAGGTAGCTTAAACAGGTGCTGTGGAGTGCTTTGAGCTTGGAGATAGGCATGAAAGATGCAAATATATCTCAGGTGAAGACAAGTTGTCCTGATGGTTGTATTGCCACTGGATTTCTATGAATCTGGAAAAGAGAATGAGGCTGGTGACTTTGTGCTTTTTCAATTAAATCTGGTTCTTGCAGAAATTGACATCACCCTGTTATATAATTAGTCCTTTTCAAAAAACAAAGGATAAAGAGAATGGAACTAATGGGTAAAAACCTTAACTCTAATTCCTATTGATCCTATTTTCTTTTTCTTATCAATAATAATTTAATAAATGAGTAAGCACAATATAAACATGAATGAATATACAAATAAAATAAACAGCTAAATAATCAAGTGATAAACAAATAGATAAGTAAGTAGCCAAATAAATAGGTAAATAAAGAATGGATGAAAACCATTGAAGACCATAGACCAGTGATTCCCAAAGTGGGAGCTACCATGCCCTGGTGGGTGCTGCAGCTATCCAGGGGAGCAGTGATGGCCACAGGTGCATTTATCTTTCCTATAAATTGATATTAAAATTTAAAAAAATTAATTCCCAGGGGTTAAGAAATATTTTTTCTGGAAAAGGGGTGGTAGGTCAAAAAAGTTTGGGAACCACTGCTGTGGACCCTTATTCATAGGTTTCCAAAAGAGTTCTGTCAATTAAGTAGGTCATTAGTTTCTCAGAGATCTGTTTCCTTTAATAGTGTTTGTGGTGAATCTCCAGAAGATATATTCTATTTATCCGTAGAGGTTTTGCTTTTAATTGTTCTGCTCCTGTTAAGGGACATTAAGAAGAAGATATTTTATTGTTTGTTTGTCTTATTTTGATTTGCTTTTAATTAGCTAATAAGTGAATCTACACCAGTTTATCAGGACTCTTTTGAACTTAAAACAAATGTCCCATCACCTCTTCTGAAATGGCAATGACACACTTGGGTCTAGTTCATAGTTCCTAAAAAAGGCTCCTTTGTGATAATAATAAATGAAACATTAGAGTGGACAAAATTCACATATAATATGATATTTTGTACTACAAATATTCAGTTAAGTCTGAACAGAGACAACAGAAGCAAATCTGGAGAATCATCCCATTTATTAATTCAGTATGGTTAACTCCTTTTTTACTCACTTTGATGTCACTCAAGACATTGCATCAAGACTTTTATGGTGGCCCCTAATTGAAATAAATGCCATAACCAGAGTGTCTGAAAATTAGATGGAAAAATATTTTGTTGTTTTAATTGATGTTGTAGAAGTTTGTGATGAGTTAGTTATATCTTATACCATTTTGAAATGGAATCTATCAGAATTAAGAGATGCTTACATTAAAATTAAGATCTAGAAAAAATGTAGGTTCATAACTAAGATGACATGTTAACCCCGTAGAGAAGTTAGGTGTCTTTTCCAAGTTATGAAAAATAACTGGGCCTGTGCTAATTGTGCTAATTTACTTTAGCATGTGCCATACTCATAGTCTTTTTGATATGTAATTAAATTCCAGACCACCATATAGCTTTTAGCCAATGACTTTATAAATACTAATCTTTGATATGATGCATGGCCAATATAACATGACAACTCATCACATCTAGTTAGAAATGTGGTTTAAAGCCTGATTATTTTTTTAAAATGACGAGTGGATTTCTGTCATTGCCAGTACCACAATTTGTATCATTTATGTGATCATTAGCAAACAGTTTATTCAGTGCTAAGCTATTCCTATTGCCACTCCCTGAAAATTCCTTTAAATTTACTTTGTATATATTCTGAATTTCCTCATCTCTATTTGTATTGGGATGTTCCATTAGAATTTAAGATCCCTGAAAGCTGGCAGGGGATTTGTTTTTGTCTTCAGCATTTAGTAGGCATTTAATAAATGCTTGTTGAAAAAATGAATTACAAATAGGATATGACAAACTGCTCTTTCATGGGCCCCATTACAAGCCATGATTTATGTGGATGGATGATATGTAATGGAAACTTTTAAGTAAGAGGAAGAGCAGGTCTTATCATTGGTGGTTAATGAGATAGACCAAAGACACACACATTTATGTGTGGAGAGAGGTTCAGGTCTAGATAAGTTTCCAGTAGCTGAGAATGGCATAGCTGCATTGGTTCTGGTCCCCAGATGACTCATTTGATCTTGAAATATTCTCAATGCCTTTGTCAGTATTCTCTTCTATGAGAAAACAAGAGGAGGAGCTCTGCGTTTGGCTGCAGCATCCTCTTCCCCTCTCTCCCCCGGAAGGCTTTGTGCACTCTGGCTATGCCAGGTGCCTCCAGAGTGGCTGGAGATAAGCCTTTCTATATACCCCAGTTCGGGATGATAAGGGCTCTCTGAGACATCCTTGGGTGCTCTTTAGATGTGACAGCTATAACACAATGATCCATCCACCATGAAGCATGTTGGAGTTTCAGTCACAACAGTAATACTATCCTATACAATTAGACATTGATAAGAGTGGGGCAAGTTAAATTCCAAAGGGAGGAAAAACAAACCTTTCTCCCATAAAGTACAAAGAATTAATCTACTGTAGAGATGACAGAGAATTGGTAAAGATAACATGCCTTCATTAGAGTACACTTGTCTCTATAAAAATCTAAATCTATAGTTTGATTTTAGAATGTAAGACGATGACATGGAACATATTAGAGCTATGTAAGTGTTTCAGGACACCTCACTGATCGTGAATACAATCTCTTCTTTTTTACCTCATTAAAGCAAATTAGTTTTCTAAATGAATACAGTGTGTACTTCAATATATCTCTGGATTTTAGTTACTTGTAGAATAGAGAAGAATCCTATATATTTTTCAACTATCTTACTCATATTTAAATTAACGTTGTAATGGATTTTATGATGGCATAGATTTGAGCCTCATAGACTTCTAGGAGTGTATTACCTTTCTGTTTAGGGAGGAATGTTTTGTTTGTTCTAAAATAAAGGGAAGGTAGGCAGTCTATACATGAATCTCAGGAAAGTAGCTGACTGATGGAATATTAATATATCACAAAGCAGTCATTTTGAGATAAGTATACTCAGGTAGAAGTGTAGATGCCATATTAAATTGCTTGAAATGATATATGAATAGAGCTATAACTAGTTGTCACCTTTAATTGGTATCTCATCCTTGTCAAGGAAAAAAGTGTTGTGCACAAATTCATAGAAATTAATAAATATGATTAATTATTGTGACTATTCTCCTAATGTTTAACTACATTTGCATTCCTAGTATAAATCTAACATGACCATAATGAATGAATTGCTATAATCTAATGGTATTTTATTTAAAACTTTTCAATCAATATTCATTAATGACATTGGTTTAAAATCCACTTTTGCTTTATTCTTTCATGGTTTAGATAATAGAAATATAATTCTTTTGAGACTATATTCTTTACCATTTTAAATTATTTTGTGGAATTAATATTAACTGTTCTTTTAAAATGTTATTGAACTGGGTTTGTACCCCAAAGAGATCATAGATAAACAGACTTGTACGAAAATATTCATAGCTGCGCTTTTTGTGGTGGCAACAAATTCGAAAAGGAGGGTATGTCCTTCAATTGGGGAATGGCTGAACAAACTGTGGTATATGCGGGTGATGGAATACTATTGTGCTAAAAGGAATAATAAACTGGAGAAGTTCCAGGCAAACTGGAGAGACCTCCGGGAACTGATGCAGAGCGAAAGGAGCAGAGCCAGAAGAACTCTATACACAGAGACTGACATTCTGTGGTAAAATCGAATGTAGTGGACCTCTGTACCAGCAGCAATACAATGACCCAGGACAATTCTGAGGGATTTATGGTAAAGATGCTACCCACATTCAGAGGAAGGACTGCAGGAGAGGAAGCATATAAGAAAAACAACTGCTTGAACACATGGGTTGGGGTGGACATGATTGGGGATGTGGACTCGAAACTACCACACCAATGCAACTACCAACAATTTGGAAATTGGTCTTGATCAAGGACACATGACAAAACTAGTGGAAATGCGCATGGGTAGGGGGGGCGCGGGGGGGGGGCTGAAGGGGAAAGGAGGAGCATGAATCATGTAACCATGTTAAAAATGAATATTAATAAATGTTAAAAAATGTTATTGAATTCTACAAATCCATCAGGTACAATATGAATAAATAATCATTAATAATATTGTCTATAATTATCCTTCTATGCTTTATCCTTCCCTGGTTTAAATATTTGGATGTTTGTCTAATATAAAAAATTAAATTGGGTGCTTTCTTTCTTAAGAAATTTGCGAATGATTTGTGTAGTAATGGTATCATTTCTTCCTTAACAGTTTGATAGAATTTTCCTGTGAATTTATCAGGAGAAGGAGATGTCTCTTTTTTTATAACTTCTTTTCACCTAATTCCATTTCCTTTCAGAGACTGACTTTTTTAATGCAACCTCAGATGACTACTAATATTAGTAAAATATTTCACTTTTTTTTTTGTCAAGGAAGAGCGCAAACGCAGTCCCCCACTATCACAAATTATGCAGTCGAGTTTCCCCCATTTGGGGAAATCGCAGGGCTCAGCCCATCTGGAGTGCAATGGATAAGCCTCGCCCTGGGGAAACCACCTTCGTGATCATGGAATCACCCCTGCCAGGTAAGTATCATATATTTCACGTTTTTAAGTGTATTCCTCACCTTCTTATATGTTCTCAGTTTGAGAAGCAAGTAATTAATTATACATATTAGTCTTTGATAATAATTGTTTTCTTGTTTAGGTATGATTTCACCTTTTTTATTTTCTATTTTGTTGTTTCTGTGACTTGTATATTAACCCATTCATTCTTTAGAATTAGATTATTCAGCTTCCAATTAATTTTCAATCTATGCTCATAATAACCTTTAATTAATGGATTTTTATTGTACTACTTACTGGTTCAAGAATTTTCTGTCATTCCCAGCCTCACTCCTCCACTGTATTGATTCTTATGTGCCTCCTTACATGAGTTAATTTGTGCCCAACATTCTCTCCTTTTAATTTTTTTCCAGAGAATTCCTCTTTCTTATCCCTTGATTTTGTTACTGTTTTTACTGTTATCACATCATATTCAACTCACGCCTTGCTCTCTTTCTCTGAATGCTCTGATTTGCTGACTTAATAGTGATAGAGTTCTTAAGTATCATAAGTACTTTAGGTATTTCAAGTATCATAGATAGCTTAAGTATTCTAAACACTTTTCCATGGAAGAATGTGATGAGTTTTACCCATTGAGTTCTTTGTACTTTTTGTTTTTTATTTTTATTCTTCTTTTGAGTGTTGCATTTGATCATCAATTTTTTTTTTTAGTTCTAGTCATTTCTTCACAAATGCCTGGAGGTCCTTAATTTCATTAAATGTGTATTTCTTCCTCTGGAATATTATGCTTAGTTTTGCTGGAGTAGTGATTCTATGTTTTAGTCATTTATCTTTTCCTTCCAAAAATATCATATTCCATGTTTTCCAGTCCTTTAAGGTAGATGCTACTAGGTCCTTTTTAATCCTGACTACGGTTACAAGGTATTTATTTTTCTTTCTGGCTTCTTTTTTTACCTTTGGCCTAGTAGGTCTGGAATTTTACTATAATACTCCTAGGACTTTTAAATTTGGGATCTCCATCAGTTATATGATTGGTGAATATTTTAAGTTCCTCCTCTTTTTCGAGAATATCAATATGGTTTTCCCTGGCAGTTTCTTTTTTTTTTTTCAATTAAAAATATTAATAGATTTTATTTACAGGTACCTTGGTCCCTTACTCCCCTGATTGCATATCTATATATAGATTATGTCTTTTATGTTTCCATTTTATCATTTCATTCACTTCACTGGAGGCAACATTTATTAGTTATTTTTCAATTATTCTATTGCTGTGTTTCATGTTATATTGGTTCTATTCATTTCACCATTCATTAGCTGATGTAGTTCTTCTCAAGGTTTTCTTTAATTTGTCTGTTCATTGTTTCTTATGGCATAGTAGTAGTCCATCACATTCATATGCAATAATATATTTATCCATTCCCCAATTGATGGGTTTCCCCCTCAACTTCCCAATTCTTTGCCACCACAAAGAGAGCTGCTATAAATATTTTGGAATATCTAAATTCTTTTCCTTTTTTCTTGATCTCCTTGGGAAATAGACCCAGAAATGGTAATGCTGATTATAAGGGTATATACAATTTTATAACTCTATGAGTGTAATTCTAAATTGCTTTCCAAAATAGTTGGATCAATTCACAGTTCCACCAAAGTTATTAGTATCCCCATTTTTCTGCATCTCTGCCAACATTTTGCTCTTTGGTAATTTTAGCGAATCTGATGGGTTTGAGATGATATCACAGAATTGTTTCAGTTTTCATTGCTCTACTTAGTAGTGATTTGAAGCATTTTTTCATATACCTACATATGGCTTTGATTTCCATCCAAAATTGTCTGTTTACATATTTTGACCATTTGTCAAATGAGAAATAGTTCTGATTCCCATAAATTTGACAAAGTTCTCTATTTTTTTTTGATATGAGATCTATATCTGAGAGTCTGTCTATAAAATATTTTCTCAATTTTCTGTTTTTCTTCCAACCTTAACAATTTTTTTATTTTTATAAAACTTTTTTTAATTTAATGAACTGAAAATTATTCATTTTATATTTCACAATGATCTCAATCTCTTGATGTTGACTAATAAATTCCTGTTTTATCCATAAATCTGATAGTTAATGTGCTCCCTTTTCTTCTAATTTACTTACATTTCTTTTTATGCCTAGATCATGTATCCATTTTGCTATTATCTTAGTGTATGGTATAAGATATTGGTCTCTAATATAATTAGTTTCCATCAAACTACTTTCCAATTATCCAAAAAATTTTAGCAAATACTGATTATTTTACTCCTGTTTGTTGTATGTTTGTCCTGTTTCATTGAACTACCCTTCTATTTCTTATCCAGTACCAGATATTTTTGATGATTATCACTTTATAATACAATTCAAAATTTAGCAGTACTAGAGTTTCTTCCTTTGTATTTTTTCATTAACCTTGATAATTATCTTCAATATGGAGTCCAGGATTGTTAAAATTTTTTATCATGTTGGGAATATAGACACCAAGTGATCACCCTAATGCAAATATTAATAATATGGAAATAGTTCTTGATCAATGACATATGTAAAACCCAGTAGAATTGCTTGTTGGCTATGGGGGGGATGAGATGAGGGGAGATAAAGAATCTGAATCTTGTAACCATGGAAAAAGATATTAAATTAATTAACTAAATAAAATTTTTCAAATTAAAAAAAATATCATGGCTTTCAGGAAGTCCAGTGATTCTCAGTTCACATCTGTATTTATTTTCCAGTTTGCCTGTTTTTCCAGTGAGATATTTCAGATTTTCTTCTGTTTTTTTCAGTCCTTTGAATTTATTTTATTGTTTCCTACAATCTTATGAGGTGTTTAGGTTCTGTTTGTCTAATTATAATTCTTAAAGAGTCATTTTATTAATTGAGATTTTATACTTCCTTCTATTAAGGAATTATTTTCTTACTTGAGGTTTTATATTTTCTTTCTTATATTGTTTATTTCGTCTTGCAATTTTTCTATTTATTTAGTGATCTTCTTTTGAAGTGCTTCCAAGATTTCATTTTGGTCTTGACATCCTTCCACATTTGTTTTTGAGGCTTCACATATATGTTTTGAACATAATGTTCAAAGAAAGAAAGAGAGGAAGGAAGGAAGGAAGGAAGGAAGGAAGGAAGGAAGGAAGGAAGGAAGGAAGGAAGGAAGGAAGAAAGAAAGGTGGAAAGAAAGGTGAAAGAAAGAAAGGTGGAAAGAAAGAAAGAAAGAAAGAAAGAAAGAAAAAGAGAAAGAAAAAAGAAAGAAAAAAGGAAAGAAATTGATATCCAAGTGCTTAACATCACCTAGATTCCGATCTCCAGAGACAAAAATATTCTCATTCAGAGTCCCTAAGGAACCTAATATGATTAATGTTTCTTGACAGAGAAGAGAAAGATTTGATTCTTCATGTTCCTGCAACTTATTTAGATACCAAGGGTCTTCAGAAGGATCTTCTTTTGAAGATAATTTGGTGTTTTACCCAGTTTGCAATTATTCTTTCCCTTCAAGCTAATTCAAGAAATATTTATATTACTTCTTTAAAAACAATATTAAGTAATTTACATGAACTACTTACTATTAATATTTAAACACTATTGTTACATATGTGATTATGCATATCATTGAATATGCTAAGTTAACATTTTTGTAAGTTTTAATTTATTGCAACACTAACCACAAGCGATGCATGCTATTCTTTGTCATGTATTGCTCATGAAGGATAGCTATCTGCTCTTTATATATGAAAAATGGAGTGAATGATGATTATAATCCTGAAAAAGTTATCTTTTTAAGTTTCTGATTTCCTTTTCATCTTTTTCTCTGATTATCCTGATAGAATAAGTCTACAAAGAGAAGTTGCAGAGAACATATATATTTTTATGCACAAAATAGTATTTAGCAAGATAGAAATTTGAACCCAAGAAAATGATACAGAAGAAACCACTGAATTAGAGGCAATTTTTAAAAAAGACTGGAAGAGGAGGACTAAATGAATTATTTCAGACCATTCATTTTTATGGGGAAAAAGACCTAAAAAATTTAAGTGACTTGCTTTAGCTATTTAAGTAAATGAAAGAATAGATAGTAGAACTTAAGGTTTTCAAAATCCAGACCCAGTTTTTCCCTTTGAGACCCTATATTTAAATATTCTGCAACAGTTTCTCCATTACACAGAAGAAAATTCATTTTTTAAATAATCATTAACCTACTAGGAAAAAGGGAATTATGCAATCAAATCAGTCTATAATTTAAAAATATACTGAGCTTAGAGTCAGAAGATCTGCATTTTAGTCTTGACTATTACTCATTCCTAAATGTAGGACCCTGGGCTAATCATTTACATTCTGGAACTTCATATTTTTTGCCTGTAAAATAAGCATAATAATATATTACTTATACCAATTGTGTCCAACTCAAAAAGAATGAGATGACTAAACCAAACATAAAGATGCTTATGCGTCACATATTATTTAGACTTAGAAAATCACATATTCCCATTGTGTATTCTGTTATATTTTAGTGTATTTTGCAAATATTTCCCTCTTACATTTTAATCTGATTCCCACTTCTGGAGTGAATCCTGTACCATGTCTAAGATTTCTGACCTATGTCAAAGGTAATTGTGAAGAAAGTACTTGGTAGACAGAAAAGAGTTATACAAATGTGAGCTCTTAAAAAGAATACAATTGTTCTCTAGTTATCTATTTTCTCCTACTTATTATCTTAAAGCTGGAATATTTATTGAAATATTTATTCCTTCTCTAGATCAAACTGTAGTGGTAGAGTTTCTTCTAATTAGTTTATATATTTGTTTATGGATGGTTCTGATAATGCCTAGAGAGCTGTTGGTGTTAGGGGCATAGTATAAGTCTTTATCATGACAAAAAAAACTCACTAAAAACTTATGTAATTAAAAGTGAAAATTAAGAGGGTTTATAGAGAAAATTTGAAATAATTCAAAACATGAAATATTCCATTATTAATGACCTTGCTGTAAATTTTCATGAATACTTAGTTCTCAGTACATAATTCTCTGCTCTATCTTTTTCCTAACTGTCCTTCCACACTATTCTGTTTTGACAGGAAAAAAAGCAATTAAATTCACTGTTATGGAACCTGCCTCCTCTCCCTTCCCATCTTCAGTCTTGTCTCTTCTCTCTCACCAGCCATTCTGTCACCAGCACACACTACTCTGGCATTTAGCTGTTCTCAGCACCACTGAAGGGAAACAGGAAATAGGCTCTTGGAAATAGCCCATGGACTATTCAGAAGGATCATTTGTGGAGAGGATTTTGCAACTTTGTGACTCTGACTTTGGACTGAAGTTCAAGGGTCCTAGATATACCACTAGAAAGACAAAAGCTCAGAGTTGCAAAGAATGCCAAGGATCATCATTCTAACTCAACCCACACCTAAATTAGTGTGCCAACTATTCTTTTGTGACATAGTACTCATTGTCTTTGTACTTGAAGACCTCCAAAAATTTTGTTATTTAGGCATTTCAGTTGTGTAGGACATTCTGTGACCCCATTTGTAGTTTTCTTGACAAACATACTGGAGTGGTTTGCCATTTATTTCTCCAGTTCATTTTACATGTGAGGATCTGGGGTAAATGGGATTAAGTGACTTTTCCAGGGTCACACTGCTATTAAATATCTGAGGCCAAATTTGATCTCTGCATGATCAATCTTCCTGACTTCAGGCCCAGAACTTGATGTACTGTGCTACTTAGCTGCCCAACTCCAAAGATAGAAGATTTACTACTAAAATAGCCAATTTCACTTTTAGATGAAGTGAAGACAAACTCTTAATACCCTCATATTGAACCCAACCCTGACTCTGAAGACATTACTTATTGCTTCTAGTTCTTCCCTCTGAGTCCTGTGCAGAGCAAATATAATTCCACTTTCATGTGACAGACCATAAAGTCAATTATCATGACTCTCCACCCTCATGTGTTCTCTAGGGGAATATATCTATATCTATATATAAATATATCTACATCTACATATAAATATCTATATCTATCTATCTATCTATCTATATCTATATATATGTATATGTATATATATACATATCTAAGACAATTTCTAGTTAATTAATTTCTTAACTAATTTCTAACAGTTCCTAGAATGGCAAAGTTTCAAGTCACATCATCATTCCCCTCACTCTTCTTGAAAGTTCTCCAGTTCTTCTTTGTATAATTTGTCACTTCAAAAAGACTGTGTAACTTTTGATGGTGTTTAACCAAAGTAGTGGACAGCCAGGCTAGCATTTTTAGAAATTTGTAGTAGCATTTTAGCATCTATTGAGAGTGTACATTTTATTAGTAGCTTGGTAGACTAGAGATCAAGAAGATCTGATTTCTAATACCATCTAAGTATCTTACC
Source organism: Gracilinanus agilis (assembly GCF_016433145.1). NCBI lineage: Eukaryota > Metazoa > Chordata > Mammalia > Didelphimorphia > Didelphidae > Gracilinanus > Gracilinanus agilis. Next base: position 175,504,281 of record NC_058131.1, on the reverse strand, counting down.
GATTGGGTGATTTGGATATACCTAATCAATTTCTCTCTTGTTTCATCATCTAAAAATAGGGATAATAATATCAAGAGACAGTAATAAAACATCTGAGAATCTACTTGCCAAGACAAACCCAAGAATTGTATGAACATAATTCTAAAATACTTTTCACATAAATAAAGTCAAATTTAACAATTGGGAAAGTATTAATTGCTCATCACTAGGCTGAGAAAATATAATAAAAATGACAATGCTACCTAAATTAATTTACCATACTAATACCAAACCAATCAAACTACCAAAATACTATTTTATAGAACTAGAAAAATAATAATAAAATTCATCTGGGAGAACAAAAGGCTAAGAATATCAAGGGAATTAATGGAAAAATATGAAATAAGGTGGCTTAGCAATACCTGATTTTAAACTATATTATAAAACATTAATCATCACAATAATCTGATACTGGCTAAGAAATGGAATAGCAGATCAATAGACTAGATTAGATACATGATATATAGGGATAAATGACCTTGGCAAATTAGTGTTTCATGAACCCAAAGATACAGATTTTGGAATAAGAACCATTTAATAAAACTGCTTAGAAAATTAGAACACATTGTAACCCCAACTAGGTATAGGCCAGTATATTATACCCTCTACCAAGATAAGATAAAAATGCATATATGATTTAGAAATTAAGAGTAATACTGTAAGTAAATTAGGGGAACATAGAATAGTTTTCCTAGCAGATCTATGGAAAGGGGAAGAATTTATGCTCAAACAAGAGAAAAGAAGCATTACAAAATGCATAATAAATTATTTTGTTTATATTAAGTTAAAAAGTTTGTGTGAAAACAAAACTAATGTCTATAAGGGATTAAAAGGGAAACCAATAAACGGGGGGTGGTGGTTATAACTAATTTCTCTGATAAACCTAAGTTCTCAAATCAAATTAAGTCAAATTTATAAGAATACAAACCATCCCAGAATTGATAAATGGTCAAAGAAAATGAATAAGCAATTTTCAGATGAAGAAATCAAAGCTATTTATAATCATATAAAAATGTTCTAAATCCCCTTTGATTAGAGAAATGAAAATTAAAACAATGTTGAAGTACCAAAATCCTTTGATACTATAATACCACTTCTGAGTCTATGCCCTAAAGAGACAATAAAAAGGGGAAAAGACCTACTTGCACAAAAATTATTTATAGCAGCCCTTTTTATAGTGGCAAGCAAAGAATTGGAAGTTGATGGGATGTCTATCAATAGGGGAATGGCTGAACAAAATGCAGTCTATGTCAGTGATAGATAGTCCAATAAGAAATGATAAGTAGGATGATATCTGAAAAAAATGGAAAGATCTACATGAACTGATGAGGAGTGAAACAAGTAGAACCAGGAGAATGTTGTACACAGTAACAGCAATATTGTCTGATGATCAACTGTAAAAACTGGATTTCCCTCAGCAATGCAATGATCTGGAACAATTGTGAAAACTTATGAAAGGGAATGCTATCCACCTCCAGGGAAACAAATGCTAGAATCAGATGGATGGGAATTAAAGCATCCCATATTTCACATCACTGTATTTATGGTGTTTATGTGTGGCATTTCTGTATGGTATTTTTGGTATTTAATTCCTCTGGACCTTAAAGTCCTTACCAACAAAATTGAAGAGATCAAACTAGATGATCTCTAGGGTCATTTTTGATCTGACATACTGTGATTCTCACTGAATTTTCTTCAAATTTTGATTTTCTTCAGCCAATTACTAAAATGTAAATGTCTTGAGAAGAAGACACACTTTAAGCCCTAATCAGCAAACTCCTGATTAGGGCCCAGAGAAATTAAATGACTTGCTCAAAGTCACACAGTTAGCAAATAACAAAGGAGTGAGTCTGGAATCAACAGTAACAGGTATTTTGCAGGTCAACAGATGAGGAAGAACCCTTTTGTTTCTTAGTTATTAAAATTCATATTAATGAGTCATAGAGGATAAATTTAACTTTGTCTTCCAAAGAAGTTCTTAATCTTGACTGGACTTTAATGACCTCTATATAGTTAATGAAAAATTAGAGGAGAGTAGTAATGGAAGAATTTTTCACCTTTCTAGCATGTGTATTAAAGGCTTTAATACAATTTATTCATTAATAACAACTTTAGGGTGTTATTATCATTGTGATTATGCAGATTAGACAGTGAAAAAGGAAAAGGAATTATTAGTAGTCTACAGTAAGCAAGAAGGATTTGAAGTTAACCTGTTACCATTCATTGCCCAATACTGGGCCTTTTCTATAGAAAGTGCCCAGAATATGTTCAATGGATTTAATTTATTTATTCAAAGACTTTTTTTTAAAGAACTTGATTATACTTGAAGTATTTCTTTCTAAATTTATATATTTTTTCTTTTTTTCCATGTCCCTGAAAGCCACTGTTTCTCTTCTCTCCATAAAGCCCTATAGTCTTCAGATAGAAAGGTAAATAGGGTTTGTCTTGGGCAATGTCTCACAGCAGGGCAAGATTTAACTGTTTAACCCAATAGAAATCTGGGATCAGTTCCTATCTCTTAAGTTTACTTGTTGTGTGATCTTGATCAAATGCCTTCCTTTCCCTATATTTGACTTTTCTCTTTCGTCTCCTATCTTTGACTTCCTAATACAATAGTATTACCAATTAGAAGGGTTACAATGGGGGGAGTTTATAAAATAATGTAGGTAAAAGTGTTATGAAAGGCATAAAGAAAAACCTCCATTTAGGAATTGGAAAAAGATAGGCTTGAGTGCTAACTTTGGCACTTACTGGTGAATTAACCTTAGGGGTGACACTTTGTTTATGTACCAAACAAGTAGCAAATGTTTCTTAAGCTTCTGCTACATATCAGTCACTGTGCAAGACTCTGGGGATTTAGACAAAAATGTCCTTGCCCTCAAAGAACATAGATTCTCCAGTGGAAGAAAATTAAGAGGTTGGATAAGATTGCCCTAGATGTCCCTTCTAACGCTAAATCTATGATCCCATGTACACATAAAATTATATACAAAATAAGTATATACATCTCTCTGAGCCTCAGTTGTCTCTTCTATAAAATAATTTTTCTATCACATGGAGCTCGTGTGAGGAAAAAGCTTTATAAATCTTTAAATGTATAGATATTTATGATATTACTTGGCACTTTATTTCTTCTGTAACTCCTTATTGCTCTTTTGAAAACCCCATACCTGTAGGGTCTATCCTGTTTGCATTTCTTAAAGGATCTCTTTCTAAATTAGTTTCAACTAATTCTTGGTTCTTAGTCCATCATCCAATAAGAGTGACCTGCCATCTAGCTCTCTCCTGTGGCTCCAAGAAGCTGTGGCATGCAGAGCAGCCAATCCTAGCACATCTCTGTTGCCGTGTTAAACCAGTTTGAGGATACTGAAAGACCTCAAGCCCATTGCTAAATTAGAGGAATACCTATCCCAGGTATGTGAAGAATTCCCCTAGCAGAAGGGTTGGATGAGAAAAATTTGTTCCCATAACCAAGGAGGTAGTGCAAGCAGGTATTGTGGAGGCCTTATAGGTTGGTCAAACATCAAAGAAGCCAAGGTCATCCTGAGCCATCACCAGTCCTTTCAAATTTTGTCTTGCCACTGGACTTTAATAGAAAGTGAGGTTGAAGACACTGTGCAATGTTGTCCCACTTATACACAATTTATACAGGAATCAAAACATCACAAATGATTTCATTTTCATCTTTTTCTACTACAAAGATTAACAATAATTTATCTATCAATATTGAAGTGGTACAGTGAATAGAGTGCAAGACCTGGAGGTAAGATGAGTCCCCATTCGGTCCCACTTACTAGCTATGTGACTCTAAACAAGTCACTTAAATTTTTTTCTACCTCAGCTTCCTCAATTTTAAAATAGAGATAACAATAGCCTCTACCTCATTAACTTGTTATAAGGATCAAATCTTTTTAAAGTGCTTACCACACAGTCTGCCACAAACTATATTTAAAAATTCATGTTACCTTTTCCCTCTACCTCTATCTGTCTGTGTATGCCTCTTTGTCATCAGCATCAGCACCATTTTTCTGTATAAAATACTGTGGAATCATTGGTTTGAAGCCAAAAGATATATCCAGTGCCCCTTTGTTTAAGCATAAAGAAAGAGACATCACATGGAGGTCAGATGATATACTCAAGTGCCAAGGAGTAAGCAAAAGATTGACAAATCCACATACTCCAATTTTAAGGTAGTACTTTTTCTATTGTATTATGAAGTAATTTCATACTCATAATAACTGGGAAATATTCAAAATCTTGAAGACACCAAGCAACAGTGTCATTTTGCCTGAAAGAGAGACACATTAATGCTCAGGCAGCGTGGAATTCATCAAAGATTGACCCTGAGTGGGTGTCTCTCCAGGAAGTTGTTTCTAGTCTTCAGGATGCCTTCCCACCTTTTTGCTCATTATCTTTATTCTGTCTTATAAGGCAAGCTCCTCTTAGTCCTCAGGCTTTGGGCAACACTACCCTGGATCAGTCTCTTATCTCAACTGAGTGCAAAGGACAAGTAATAGGATTGTGAAATGTGGGGGTAGGGAATGAAAAAAAATCAGAACAGTTATAAGCAGGGATGTCTTCTCACAGAAAATAAAGGGAAGAAAAAGAAGCAAAAGAGGAGAAGATGATGAGAGAAAACTGTAATAAAATTGTCAAAAGAAGAGCAGAGAAGCAGAAATGAGAATTAAATAAAAATAGCATTTGCATAAAAAAGGGGATTAAAAGGCATAGAAAAAATTACAAAGTAAAAGATCTAATAAAGATTATTGGAAGGTAAATGAACATGGCACGGAGAAGAATTCTGCAAAGAACAATAAATACATTTCAGATTATAAAAGTGCAGTGAAGAAAACATCAGAGAGAAACCACAGAGTGAGTAAAATAAAAAAGAAATAATTTAAAGTTCAGCCCACAGAGGAACCAAGAAGATGGAGATAAAAAGGATAAAAGAAGTCAGTAAGTGACAGATATTAATACAATGCACAGAAGGGGTGAGAGAACTATTGAAAGCATAAAAGAAGGAAAGTAGGTAAGTGCATGTAAGGCTCCTAGGCAGAGTTTTTCACTGGTGAGAAAGCATTCACTCTTCCTCTCAATAGCATTGACAGAATAATAAAGGTATTTTAAAAATTGTAATTAAGAGTTTATTCATGCGGATGGACTGCCTTTGCAAAGTTTTTTTTAAAAAAAGACATCAAAGTCCATTGTAATCTGCAGAGAAATTCTGCCCACAGATCCAGAGATAAGTGTGAATTGCAGAGAAATCATCCCTTCCTTGATGACACTGCCCAGGGAGTTTACATTTCAGGTATTCAAGGGGAAAAATGTTTTTGAACTTTTCCACCCAGTTTCTGAGGTGAGATGGGGAAAGAAAGGGAGGTCAGAGCTTGACTGTGACCTCAACACTTTGTAATCAGCACCAGAGAGATTGTCAGCCTACTGGCCCTGAATGACATACAGAGTTACCAAGGAAAAGGCTGTTCTTTCCCCACCCCTTCCTACCACCTGTGTCCCTGAACTGGTTCCTGAATATCCAGTGTCCCCCACTGTATAGTATAGTAAGACCCTTCCCTTCCCCTAGTAAATCTTGCCCTAGAGCCTCTTAGAGGCAGAAGGGACCCTTTAAACCAGTGGTTCCCAAATTTTTTTGGCCTATTGCCCCCTTTCCAGAAAAAAATATTACTTTAGCGCTCCCTGTCATATACTATCCCTGCCCCCTTACAGTTATTCACCACCCCCAAATGCACCTGTAGCCATCACCACTGCCCTGGATGGCTGCAGCACCCACCAGGGGGCAGTGGCACCCAGTTTGGGAATCACTGCAAGTTTAAACCTATTTAAGTATCACTTCTTCCTTCATTTACATATGAAAAAACTGAGGCTGGGGATTAGAAATTACACAGCTACAAAGCAGCAGAGAATGGCTCCAGTTTAAGTCTTCTGATGTTTTCTTACTATTTGACTGGATGTATAAAGTAGATTTACTCTGTACAGTGCCAGAGCCAGCATTTGAATCCCATCCTCTAATTCAAAATTCAGCATTTCTTTCACAATCAGATAATTCATTCTCAGTGCTTTAAATGTTTCAAATGCCTTTCTGAATCTTGCTTTTCTCATCTGTAAAATGGGGACAATGATATTTATACTAGCATCTTCTCTCTAAGAGATTATTGTGGGAAAATATCCAAAACCTTTAAATATAATCTTTTTTTTTTAAATGGGGTAGTGGAAAGTTTGTTTTTTGGACTTCCAACAGAGTTTGGATGTAGGTCCTGTCGACGTGGAATCTAGAAAACCCCGAACTTGTAGACTAGAAAGATTTGATGAATCCCTGTTTAGTAAGCTTGAAGATGAAAGTTCTGGGTTTGACCTTGTGAGTGATGGATCTTCCCTGAGGGAAAGTCCAACTTCACAAGTCTCAAACTAACAATAAGCCTTATTTGAGCTTGAGTGGGGATGATCATTCTCATCAGAGCCAAGCCCAAACTGAATGACTCTTCTTGTCTCCAGAAGCCTCTCCCTGTATATTACATGCTCCTGCTGAGGATTAAACTAGGGACCTTCAGCTTAGGAGACATTTTTTAATTAATTTTTTTATTTTTAGAAAAAAATTTCCATGGTTACATGATTCATGTTTTTACTTTCCCCTTCACCCTCTCGAGCTTTCCCCCAGCCCATAGCTAACTCACATTTCCACTGGTTTTAACACTGCCATCAAACAAGACTTATTTACATATTATTGATAGTTACATTGGTGTGGTCCTTTCAGGTCTACATCCCCAATCATGTCCTCATCAACCCAAGTGTTCAAGCAAATGTTTTTCTTCTGTGTTTCCTCTCCTGTAGTTCTTCCTCTGCAGCTTAGGAGACTGATGGGCTACCTACCTGGCCAAAGAGTCACAGGGCTTGAGCTTGGCTCTGATGAGAATGATCATCCCCACTCAAGCACAAATAAGGCTTATTGTTAGTTTGAGACTAGTAAAGTCAGACTTTCCCTCAGGGAAGAACCATCACTCACAATGTCAAACCCATGACTTTCATCTTAAGCTAACTAAACAGGGGTTCATCAAATCTTTCTAGGCTACAAGTTTCGGGGCTTCTAGATTCCACATTGATAGTTCCAAACTCATCTCTGTCAGTTATTAGCTGTATGTTTATGGACAAGTCTCTAATCCTCTCTGAGCCTTGCTTTTCTTGTTAAAAAAAATGTACAACCAACTTCAAAGGCTTGTTGTGGAGAATGAAATGCAAATGCAGTAGGAATTATTATTATTTGATCTTTACAACTATTATAGGAGGAGTAAAGGGCTGGCATTATAATTCTTCAGTTTTGCTTTAACATCTAGTGGAAGTTATGGAAATGGAAGAGCTAGATCTGGGATAAAACTAGAAGATTTTTTATTCAGTTAATCTGGTGACTGGCTGATTTGCATATTTTTACATCAATCTGCATATTGCATGCAAGAGGCTCTGGCTGCATGCATGTAAGATCAAATAAGATAATTTCTTCCCTGTAATCTACCACAAATATATTCAAACCCAAAATTTGGAGCTGAACAGATATTACATATGGAGGAGGATTTGTAAACAGTTGAATCTGGGCAAAGATCATATGAGAAAAGGAAATTTTTCTACAACACTATCATTTTTATGATAATATAACAACCCTGTGAAGTTAGAGAATGAGAGTATTATGAACACCATTTAATAGAGAATGAAAGTGAGGCATTTAGAAGTGATGTTGTGAGAAAGGAATTCATCTCCCTTTGTTTTAATTTAATCAGCCAGGGCCTTGGAATTCCCCTCCCTTTTAATTTAATGAATCAGGGACCTGGAGGTTCTTTACCATTGAGATAGGCAAGGATACATATACCCACAGTGAAAGGAAGGTGAAACCAAAGAGATAGGAAATTGATCCCATAAGCACTGCCCCCTGGGTGGTGCCAGGCAAATTAAGGAACTATGATTGGTTCCTGAGATGTGACATGGGAGAGCTAATGGGTAGAGAAATTGGATTCCAGGGGTCTGGAAGACATTCTCTCTCTGGCTATGGCTCTGGTGGCTCTTGCTGAAGGGACTCTCTGACTCTGATTTGACTCTGGTTCTGGTGACCTTGACTGAAGAGACATTTTTTCCTCTGTTGACTCTTGCTGAAGAGACCTTCGTGAACTTCTAGCTGGAGATTGGGCCCTCATTGGTGGAGAGCTTTGATTTCATCAGAGCAGGACAGACGATGGTAGGCTAGGCACCTCTCTACCTCTTTCCTACATTTCCCTCTTGTTACTATCTCTACTTTAATGTAATAAAACCACTAAAACTACTAACAGCCTCATAATTTGATTTTAATTATTACAAAATCCAGTACAAATCAGGTCATTAGTAATAGAGCTGAGAATTAAACACAAATCCCATATTCTTTGTATTATAATATAATCAATCAATCAGCCAACAAGCATTTATTAAGTACCTACTATATCTTGGGATTTATGCTAGGGATACAAAGATAGAAGTGTAACAATAGTCCATATCCTCTAGGAGTTTTCATTCTATTAGGTGAGACTGTTCATACATACATACAAGAATGTATACTCTAAATACATATATAAGGTATATGGATATGATGTGATATATGTAGATAGATTTTCTTGAGTTGTTATCAGTCACATCTTGACCCTTTGTGACTCAATTTGGGGTTTTCTTGCCCAAGATACCAGAGTGGTTTGCCATTTCCTTCTCCACCTCATTTTATAGATGAGAAATTGAGGCAAACAGGAGTCAGTGACTTACTCAGGGTCACTTAGCCTAGTAAGGGCCTGAGGCAGGATTTGAACACATGAAGATGGGTCTTCTTAATTCCAAGACCAATGTTGTATCCATTACAACACCTAGTAGCTGATATACCTCTGTGTGTGTGTGTGTGTGTGTGTGTGTGTGTGTGTGTATAATATATATGAAATATACATTTCCAGTATACTATTAGGTTAAATAGGCCTTTGATTTCTGGAATTTGATCCAGAATAAAGCTGTTTATTAAGTCAACTTTAAAGGGAGAAGTAACTATTGTTCTTCATGTGTTCTTCCTCTCTCTGGAACATATATCATGGGATTTTCTTCCTCATGTTCCTCTGATAGGGGCTGCTTAGTGGTTAATAATGGGACTCTTTCATGTCAAAGTAAAAAGTCTTTCAGTCCATGTGGCACAGTGGAAATGGCTTAGGGTCCCACTGAGTAGAAGAATTGACACTTACCTATAAAATAGATATAATAGGTCATCTAGATAGCATAGTGGATAGAGAAGATATGGGTTAAAATATGGCCTCAGACACTTCCTATATGTGTGTTATTGGACAAGTCATTTCACCCCAAGTACCCAGCTTTTGCTGCTCTCATGTAAGGATAGACATGTCAGGGAAAGGCTAGGACCATGTGCATAGCCTTTCAGAATTCAAAATATCCTTATAAGATCAGGAGTCTAAACAGGAGATTACTGACATACTACTTTTGAGTTTTAGTTTCAAGGACGATGTACAATCCATTGTAAACTACAAAGCAATATAATAGGCATTTTGTGTACAAAAGAGAATAAACAGATGAGTAAACTAATGGATGGAGGAAAAGATAAATGAATGAAAGAATGAACAGGTTAAGTGTTTACCTTTAGTAGGCATTGTGCAAGTTTCTGAGAATAGTGATAAAAGTGATAGAGTCTCTGTGTTGAAGGAGCTTTCAATTGACTCAGGAAAGACATGAAGTATTGAACAATAGGAGATAGTTTAGGAAATCACAGACATGGTGGGTAGAATCAAAGAGTTTAATTTTAACAAAGTCCTTTCAAAACATAGTGACATAATGGAAAAAAGACGAGAATTATTGTTTTGGGTCTGGGAAAGCCAAGATAGAGTGAACTTTTGCCCATTCCAAGGCCTCAGATCCAGAATCTGAATGCCAAAGTGAAAAAGGAAGGAGGATCCAGAGCATCTTGTAAAGAATAAAAAGAATTAGTCTTTAAATATTTAGAAACTGAAATGCGTAGTTCATAGGATCATATGATTCTCAGCTGTCAGGGATCTTTAACACAAAAGTTCCTGACAAAATCCATTTTTATCCTGAGGTTATCTTGTCCAACTTCTTTATTTTATCAATCAATCAAACCATCAACAGGCATTTCCTGTGTGTTTAACCTGAGCATTGTACTGACCTAGTCATTGGAGATATAAAGACAAAATGAGGCTGTTTTCTTACCTCAAGAAGGGACTGAGAAGGTCTAGAGAGGGAAGATAGCTTGTTTAAGGTCACAGAGGTGGCAGAGCTCAGATGAACTCTTCTTGGGCAGGGGTAGGCAACAAAGGTGTCGAAGCTTTCCTTCCTTAAGAATTTAGGTGTCCTCATTCCAAATCCAGAGTCCTAGCTCTAACTTCTTAGCATGTTTATTATGTTATCTAATACTAGCCAATAATAATAGCTTTCATTTATATATATTTTTAATTTTTGCAAAGAGCTTTATAAGTATCACCTAATTTTATCCTCAAAAAAACCTCTGGAGGTAAATGCTATTATTATACCCATTTTAAAGATGAGGAAACTGTAGTATATATCAGAATTCAAATACTAACTTCCCTCTTGGGAATAATAGAGTTTCAGTTACCTAAAGTATTATGCTTAGTAGTTTTCAGCATGGGACATTTGACATTATCCCACTGTAACATTATTCCATTCTGTACCTACTCTGATTATTGTACTGATATTATTTTTCCTCAGAGCTCATGCCTCTTACTTCCTTCCTTAGCAGAGATTAGTCCTACATTCTGATGGTTGCTCCCCATTTTAGGACAATTTCAACTAATTTAAAATTGTATGGGTCAGTTAGAGTGCCATGTTTGGAGTCAGGGAGACTCACTTTCATGAGTTCTAATCTGGTCTCTGACATTTACAAACATTGTGACCCTTGGTAGGTCAATTTATCCTGTTTGCCTGAGTTTCTGATTTGGAAAGCAAACTGGAGAAAAGAAGTGGTAAAGCACTCCAATATCTTTGCCAAGAAAACCACAAATGGGGTTATGAAGAGTCAGACATGACTGATACGTGACTGAACAATGGCAAAAATATTGCTCTTTCAACAATTTCTGGAGTTCTTATATTCCACCAAAAGTAAATAACTTCCTTTCTTGGGGGATCAGTTGCCCTTTACAGGAGTCCCTGCTAACCTTTCATCTAAAAAAAGGGAAAAAAGCTACCTGAACCCTTCAGTTCCCACAATATGAGTTCTGTGTCTGACTGTCTCTATCTCACTCTGTCTCTGTCTCTCTGTCTCTCTTCTTTCTCACACACACCCTCAGCCACACACCACATGCACACACAAGTAGAGATCTAAAGGAATACTCTCCCTCATACCTTAGAAGCAATCGTCTCTTCCTAGGTTCATTTCTCATGATAATTCTTCATGATTTGATATCCTCTCTGTATTAGTATCCTTGGGTCATCTCTAGGCAAAGTCAAGATTTATTATGGATCTAGATTCTTAAAAGAGAATTCTACTTTCCACCCAGTTATCTTCTAGTTGCCCAAACTTCTCACCAGTATATGTGTGCTGTTATGATTAAAAATGAGGATGGCCGCAGAGATCAAAAGGAAGAATAGTATTTTAATAAAAGCCATGCTGATAAGAGATAAACTGACCACGCGCCTGTAAGAAAAATCTATTCCAACCTCACCTCAGCCATTTACCTTCCTCTTTCCTCCAGCTCAGGTAACTCCAGAGGAAGTTCCAAGTCACTTCCCCCTAATTTCAAACAGTCCCTCACCTTGAATACGTCATCCAAAACCGAAAACCCATGAAACCCGTTGGACCACGGGAAATGTAGTTTTAAGGACCCCCACAGGTCCACCGAAGTTTGTCAAACACTATATTGAGGTTCAATCCTTCCAAATAGAACCCCAGGTGATTTTAACTAACACAGTGCAGAGAAATTAAAATATATATTCACAGTTGTTTTCCAACACTAAAGATAAACAAAGGGAGGCACTTGCTCCTCTCTCAGATAGAGAAGATAGAAAATTTTAGTATCTCCATATCTTTATATTTTTTATTTATAAAGGGGGTTTCTTGCTCTACTTCCACAGGCATAGGCCCCTTCTTGCTCTTTCTTCCATTTTTAGAAATCTAGTTCCATTAAACCATTTCTCTTTTAGTAGTCTTTACAAGGAAATAATTTGCTTCAAAGATATGACAAGAATAAATGTACAAATAACACCCCCCAACACATGCTCACACTCCAAAATCTTAAGGGCACACACTACACTGTACAACCTCCTTCTTTAATGGGAAAAAGACTCGAAACTTTCCTAAAGTCTTCATAGCACTGGTTTCAACAAATTCATGTTGAAATGCAATTTGATGCCTAGATAATTCTTTGTCTCAGTTTCCATGGGCTTGAGGTATTAAAGGTTGTTTCCTCTCAGTAATAATGCTTCACTGACTTTTGAGTGCTGATTTTGAATTGAAGTTGCCCAACACCCTCCTTGACCTTTAGAAACTCATAAGGTTAAAGGGGTTCCACTACCTTGTACTATAAAGAAAAACAACAATACAGGCCAAGTCTATGGACAAAGGCCTGCTTCTTGAGGGCTACATGACTCCCTACAGAATTATCTCTCACCAAACACTTTACATGAATCCAAATTATATATGTAAAGAATTTTCAATTTTTAAAATTCTATATAAATTTTAATTATTATTATGATAGGCAATAAAAATTTGTTGAGTAAAGTGGAATCAGAAATGTTGTTTGAGATGCCACCATGATTGACAATCTTCTCCATCTTACAATCTCTATTATTCTATCCTAAAAAAACAAACATTTTCATATACAAAAAGAAAAATGGCACACAAATGAAATTGTAAGTCTCCTATATATTAATTTACTTTTCTTCATATATACTTAATAAATCCCATCCATATGTATCCCAGCTCCTCCCTATCCTTGCTGCTTCACAAGGGAATCAAGCATGTACATATAAATTAAATCTTTCATATTTTACTTTTCTATTCACTTTCTGGAGGAAATATTCACAGTTTATTCTTCCAGCATTAATTTTGTGGCTGTGTATAATTTCTCCCTGGTTCTACTCATTTCATTGTTCATTATCTCATGTAGTTTTTTCCAGTTTTTTTTTTCCTAGTCTGCTCATCATTTCTTATGGCGCAGTAATAAAAAATAAAAAATAAAAAAATGTGAAAAGAACCAAGTATATACCACAATTTCTTCAGCCATTCCCCACCTGATGGATATCTCCTTAGTTTGTCAGTATTATATAAACATAATGTGGATTTATGTGGATTTACTTTATATCTTAATATATTGCTAAAATTATTGGCAGTTTCAAGTAACTTTTTAGTTGATTTTTTAGGATTTTCCACATATACCATCATGTCATCTACAAACAGAGAGTTTTATTATCTCTTTCCCTTTTCTGATTCCTTCCTTTTTTCTGATCTTATTGCTATTGCTAATATTTCTAATACTATCTTAAATAATACTGGTGATAATGAGCATCCTTTCCTTATCCCTCCAAATGTACCCTTTTTTTTCTGTATATGGGTTTGATTCTAAGTACTCTCCCTTTTCTTTTCTTGAATCCTTCTTTTATTCCTTCCTGCTCCCCATTTCTGGATATGTATTCCCTTCTAGGAATCCCTCCCTTTTCTTAGTCCCTTACTTCCTTTCTTTTAATCTACTCTTCCTTCTCTCAGTCCCTCAGACCTTTGAAGGGACTATTGGTCCCTCTCTTATCCTTTCCCAGGTCCTCCCATCCTCTTCCCACTTATTTCACTGTATGTTAAGATGATTTTTAGCCTTATTATTGTTTATATTGTTCTCTCTTCATTTCAGATCTGAGTAGGTTTCTAGTACTATCCATTCTCCATCCCCTCCTCCCCATCTCTGTGGCAGTTCCCCTACTAATTCCTCCTCTATATGAAATAGCCATTCCACCTTACCTTCTGTTGATCTACTCCACTACCATTTCAACTCATTCCATTACATTCGTCTAAACCTCGAGCTTCGATCCATACATGGCCCTTCAAAATACCCATGTAATGATGCTATTATCAAGGACCGTAAATGAAATTTTTCCATACAAGAAGCAATTGTCTTTTTTGTCATTTATGATAAGATTTTCATCATTACCTTTGTTTGCTTCTTATAGAACACATTTTCTACCGAGTTGTGAATTTTTCCCCAGGAATAATAAAAACCCCTTTCATTTTTTAAATGTCATTTTTTTTACCATTACTAATTATGCTTGGTTTTCCTAGAATCATCTTAAATATCAATTTTTTTACCATTACTAATTATGCTTGGTTTTCCTAGAATCATCTTAATCTATTTATTTTTCTATCTTTCAACTGAGCCCATTTCTGGAATGATTAGTTTTCCCCCAACTGACCTGGGTAGAAAGAGCACTTGGAAGAATTATGGGCTATTAAAAGAGGAATAGATCTGGAATTAAGAGGACTTGGGTTCAAGTCCAATAATTATTAGCTGTATTAATATAGGGAAGTTATGTAATCTCTCAGCTTGTATTTCCATATATGGAATGTATAATAAATAAATATATATAATAAGTAATAAATAAGCATAATAATCCTTGTACTATCTAACTAATAAGAATGTTGTGGGAACAAATATAACCCATTACAATGAATGATATCAATATTGAAAAAATATTAAGGGCTTAAAAATGTTAAAGATGTAAAAATTGTTCCCATTTTCCTGCTCCATATAAAACATTTATCTTCTTAAAGACTGCCATTTCTCCTGGATTATGTACCTCATTTAGCTGTTGACCAGTATACTTCATGCCCTCTTAGTCTTTTCAAACTGAAGTTCTCCTCACTGGACATTGTTATTGAATATCTGTTTTACAGAAGGCAAAAGGCTGGTGGCTAATTGTATTGTCTTGAATTGCCATATCTTGGGACAAGATTGTCTCCTGGCATCTCATGCAAATCTCCTGTCCTCTTTATATTATTACATTTAACCATTTCCAAGTGTAATTCTACATTCATCATTGTCTAACAGGAATAGGAATGGTACCTTTTTCTTGTAAACAGTGATAGTGATTAATAAATATATTTGAAAATGGAAGGTGAGCATGGACAACAGAATCTTATTTTAGTATAGATAAATACTAAAAAATAAAAAAGACATGGATTCAAAATTCACCTTTGGTGCTTTTTATTTATGTGACCATGGTCAAATCACCTAAACTCCTGTATTCCAGTATCTTTATTCATTGAATGACATAGTTGGTATAGATGGACTAAGGATACTTCCAGTTCAAGATCTATGATCCTCTGATACAGTCTGTGAAAGCTGGGTCCATCTGTGTCCAAAACAGTGATATATGGATGAGAATGATATTACTAGGCACGTTTGCATGACTTAAGTCTGCCTAATAAGGATGGCAGTATTTCCTGGACATTTTTAAGCCTTATTATGTTCCATTTCAACCTAGGGGGTGAGCTAGTGGTTTTTATTTAAACTGTTTTTTCCCATATGGATAAGATTCAATGATATATTATCTTGGCTAGTCCCTCTTTACTACAGTACTATGTCTGTGACAAGGCAGCAGGAGTATAAGGAACTGATGTATTTTGTGGGATAATTTAATTATTCTAATTATTGTCTTCTAATAAATTAGTAGCAATCAGATTTTCTAATGAAGACATTCTGTATTTTTTGGTCTGGAAAGATATATTCTACAATGCTTTAAGCCATAAATGAAGTGAGAATATTAAGGAGGATGCTGTCTTAGAACAAATACTTCATGCTTATAAAACAAGGAGGTCTCAGATCATTAGAACCAGAAGAACAACATAGACAATATGGCTCCTGGTCTAGGAGAAAAAAAGATATATATCAATGCCTAGACCAGTGATGGAAAACCTATGGCAGGTAAGCTAAAGATGGCACACAGAACAATCTCTGCGGGCATGTGCCACCCTTCCCCTCATCCCCAGAGTTCATTAGTAGAAATGCTGAGGGATTAGAATGGAGCTGCTCCCTTTCTCCTCACCATCATGCCTGATTTTTTTTTAATATCACCTACCACTCTGCCCAGGAGTCCGATGGGAGCACACAAGCTGTAAGGTGGGAGGCTCACAGGTGGCACAGCTGGAGGAGAGCAGAGTGCCCAGGCCACTCCCCTGCCCCTCTCTACACTCACTGAAAACATTCCTCACTTCACCCGCCCCTCCACTCAGAAGCCCAAGGAGAGCACTTTCTGCCTTCCCTGTGAGGGGTGAAAGGGGAGGGGTGCACCCAACACTTGGTCAGGGATGGGGCTTGGCACACAGTCTCTAATATGTTTGTCTTCACTGGTCTACACTGATATTGATCTATCAAGGGGAATTATTGTGTTTTTCTAAAACTGGGATCTTCTTTGAAGGTCAGGAGTTTGAGGTTTATTGAAATTTTAAACACATGGCCTTTGAAAATAATTCAACAGGGACCAGCAAGATAGCTTAGTGGAATGAGAGATAGGCCTACCTATAAATGGGAGGTTCTGGGTTCAAATTTGGCATCGGACTCTTCCTAGATGTATGACCCTGGCAAGTCACTTAAAACCCATTGCCTAGCCATTACAACTCTTCTACATTGGAATCAACATACAATATTGATTCTAAGATGAAAGACAAGGGTTTAAAATTTAAAAAAATAATTTAATAGCATAGAATCAAAGAATGCTAGATCTGGAATAATCCCTAGCTGTCATCTTGCATAGTGCAATGGAAAAAGCATTGACTATGGTATTGATGGAGCTGGAGATAAATCCCATTTCTGATGCTACTTATGTGGCCATGGACAAGTCACTAATCCTTGTTAAACTATAATTTATTTTTTTATTGTGAATTTAAAAAAAACAAATAAAAAAGCATTTCTATAAACAAAGAAATAAAAATTGTAGATAAAATAAATCACAAATTGTATATGTTTAGCTTACTTTTCTTCATATCTAAATAATAATTCCTATCCACACGTGACCCAGTCTTTCCCCACCCTTTCCAAATCACAAAAGTTATCGTCTAGGAGTCAAACATGTTCATACAAATTAAGTCTTTCATATTTTCACCTTTCAGTTCACTCTCTGGAAGTCACATTCACAATTTATTCCTCCAGTATTAATTCTGTAGCTGTGTACAATACTCTTGGTTTTATTCATTTTATTGTTCATTTTCCTAATCAGTTATTTCCAAATATTTTTAATTACTTTGATCCTTTCTTCTCATGGTGTATAATCATATACCATATGGCAAAGAACTGGAAACTAAAGAGATGGCCATCAATTGGGGAATGATCTAACAAACTGTAGTATATGATGGTGATAGAATACTCTTGTGCTATAAGGAATTAAGAACAGGATGATTTCAGAAAGAGCTGGAAAGACCTACATGAACTGATACAGAGAGAAATAAGGAGAACCAGGAGACTATTGTACACAGTAAGAGCAATGTTATAAAATGATTAAATGTGATAGACTTTATTACTAAAAGCAATCCAATGATCCAAAACAATTCTGAGGGACTTGTGAAAAAGAATGCTATCCACTTCCAGAGAAAGAACTGTTGGAATAAGAATGCAGATTGAAGCATATGCTTTATCATTTGTTTATTTGGGTATAGGTTTTAAGGTTTTGGTTTTATGAGATTATTCACTTACAAAAATGAAAAACATGGAAGCAAGTTTCATGTGATAATACACATGTAACCCAGATTGAATTGCTTGCCAGATCCAAGAGAGAGGAGGGAAGAAAGGAGAGAGACAATTAGGATTATATAATTTCAGAAAACCCATGAAGAAATGTGTCATTAAAATTAAAATAGTTTGTCATATACCACAATTTGCTTAGCCATTTCCCAATTGATGGACATATCCTCAATTTCAATTCTTTTTTGAGCTGCAGTTTCTTAATTGACCAAAAGAATGAGTTGGATCAGGTGGATATTGAGGTTTCTTCTAGCTCTATATCTCTGATACTTCCAAGTCTTTCATATGATAGCTGAATAAAATGAGTCCTAGATTGTTAAAAAATCCCTAGAATTAAGAATAGAAAGTTCTACAATTCAAATCCAGGTTTCTTGTGTCCAACACAGGTGCTCTTCCTATGACACTATTGCCTCCCATGTGATACATTCACTTGGCATTTATATTTTCCATTAGTCAAATAAGCTTTCATCTTTTACAGTATTATATTTCCCATCATGTTACTTATTTGATCTCAGTGCATGTTCCAAGACTTCACCCTATAGCTGCTTTTACTTATTCCTATCTCTATTCTTTTCTATCTGTGCCTATTCCTGTTTTGCAATAGGTAGCATTTTGGAGTATGCATAAATCATTATATCTAAAGCTTTTGAAAAAAAAATTTCACTGACCGCCAAATATGTTTCAGAAAGATATCCTTTCCACTCATCCTACCTTCATCCAAACATGACCATACCTTTCCACTATTTGACAAGAGAAGCATATTTACGTATTTCCCATTCTGCTCAGTCCTGATCTTCTTCACTATTAATTGTTAAGAAAACCTAAAAAGATAGTCTTAGCAGTGAGAAATATGGACTTTTATACTTTCTATAACTGTTGAAATTTCTTTCAGATCCAGTTTTGCTAAGGTGTTGTGTATGAAGGCTAGTCCTGATTTTGAGGACTGGGTCAAAGTATATTTAGGACTCTTTAAATCCCATAGCCTAATTCATTCCCATTTGAAGAAATAAGCCTATACCCTATTTGTATCAGGCTCTACATCCCAGGAAGTTCTGCAACTCTTACTGCAGCTTTCTTTTTTTCCTGATAATTTCTATAAAGGATTAAACAGATTAGGGCACCTACCTCCTACTAAATATCAGCAAACAAGATTTGTAGAAGAGATTTTTGTAAAATAATTCAGGATGAAAAGCACTCCACCATCTACAATGCCCTCATTATCAGTCATCTTAGATCAAATCCTGAGCTGAGCATCCTTCTATTGGGAGGGTCACTGCAAAGACTTGATAGGTGTTAGATATGGATTTCTTGATTGGCAGTAGAGAATAAAATATATGTTGCTTTGATGTAAAATGCATGGAGGTTGGAAAAGCTGATTATTTGAAAGATTAAAAGTAAAACTTGTTTTTGTTCGAATTTACTTCTGTGCAGTACATAGGAGCAGAGAAGGACTATTTTTTACTGCCTGCTTGCTAAGGACAGTGGAAAACCAAGGAAGGGATTTGTTTCAGACTCAGGAATAAGAGCCATAAAATAGTATATTGGGAATTGGACGTTGCTACATGAGGCACAACTCTTTTTTTTCCTAATTGACTCAGAGACTGCAGAAAAGTTCATTTACTGTAATCAATATCACTTTACATCTCACCTCAATCAAAAACTACATTCTATGTTCAATAGCAATTAGACAGATGGACAACGATGGGGGTATTGAAGGGAATGGGACCAAAGATTTATACCTGCTTGCTTTCATCCAAAAATACATGCCAGGGCAATAGCTAATTGTAGGATATTGGGTTTGCAACCTCAAGGGAAGGGATCCAAAATGAGGCTATAGCTAAAAGTCAGAACTCTCACAGCTCAAGAAGAGAAATTACATCTACTCCTGGTCCAAATACTTTCCTCTTAACATAATTAAGTTCTGATAAATAAAAATAAACAGCTTCCATAGAAAGGTGAGGAAAGAGAACAAATGAATGGAGAAGATATTTTTGAGACCAGACTAAAGGAATAGAAGATAATGGCAACAGATCAACTTTAATGATATGCTATTTGTTTTTCATCTCTCTCCAAAATGGAGGATCATAAACAATTATTTTCATTTATCATTTCATAGTGAATAAAGATGCACTTAAATATATTGGTAGGTATGATATTAGATATTATAGTTATTTAATATTTATTGGATGCTGCAAAGTGGTAAGGGACAGTCACTGGCAAATATATGGAGGGTATATGCTCTCTCCCATACGTGTCAATCTGTTAGTCAACAAGTATTTATTGAAAAACTAGACATGGCATGCATCTCCTTATCCAACAATTCCCAGGCTTTTTGCTCTAAATTCTTTATTTATTTTTATCTGTTAAGTAGGCTTTGACATGGATTACATGGGAAAAATTTTGTTAAAGATACTTTAGATAGGGGCAGCTGGGTAGCTCAATGGATTGAGAGTCAGGCCTAGAGACCGGAGGTCCTAGGTTCAAATCTGGCCTCAGACACATCCTAGCTGTGTGACCCTGGGCAAGTCACTTGACCCCCATTGCCCACCCTTACCACTCTTCCACCCATGAGCCAATACATAGAAATTAAGGGTTTAAAATAAAGATACATTAGATGAAATTAGATCCACTTAAAAATATTTATTAAGCATATACCATGTGCAAAGTCCTGTTAGATGTTGTATATGCAATAATAAAAATAAATAATTTCCTGCTCCTCCAAGAGGTTCCATTCTATTAGAATTAAAATGTACATAGAATGTCATTTGAAATAGTTTTTACATACACCACCTCATTTTATCCTCACAACCACCCTCTGAGGTAGGTACTGTTCCCAATTTACAGATGAGGAAACAGAGACAATTGGGGAGGGGGGGAAGACATTAGTTACTAAAGAAGAATACAAAGAATAAGCAGGAAAAATTAAAATGGTACATAAATAATTTGAAGTTTTTTAGGAGTGGGCTGAAGAAAGTATACAGGGTCAAGAGAATTAATAAAATAAAAGAGGTCAAGGATAGGCATAATTGATTAAAATAGGTAGAGAATTAAATCCCGTAATCAGGTAGAAATTTGGATTAAATATTTCACCACCATTCCTAAATTCAATTCAAACAAGTGGCTTTCAAATTGAATGAAAATGACGTTGAGTTTATGCAATGAATGAATGGCTATGGTCCAGCACACCCAGGTAAGCATACCTGAAATTTCCATGATAGTTGACTGAAGTTTCAGTTGCTTTCTGGGACCTCGAGAGCCAGATATGTCATGAATTGTCCAAGAGAAGAGAAACTATATAAATAGCTTAGAAGGTGAGTATCATCAAGGTCAGAACTGTGTAATTTTCCTTCATATAAACTCTTAATTCTCTTTTATCAGTAACAAGTACTAATTGTATCTGAATTTGTGTATTGTCTTTCCTGGCTCTTGTACACAAAGTCTAGAAACATAGATATTCTAAGACAAATAAGCAGACAGTGACAGAAAGAGAATACTAGGATTGAACATTCAATTATAATGATAAAAATGGAAGAGGGAAGGAAGGTAATTTGGGGCCAGGTATAGCAAATCTTCAAAGAAAGGTAATTACGCACCCTGGGGTAATTAGTTCTTTTAGAGTTGGAGGCTCGAGTCATTGAGAGGTATAGTATGTATTCACACTGAACTTGTCTTGAAACCAAACTGTAGTTCAAATACTGTCTCAGGTAATTATTATCATAAAGACATTCTACAAATCAATTTCTTTCAGCCTTTTCTCCATTACCTATGAAAGAGGAATAATAATATCTGTGTCGCATTTATAAAGAACAAATGTGGCAGTTGCTGTAAAGTATTATATACATTTTATTAATTATTGTATATTTTATTAGAGCTTAAGTTTGGGAATTCAAATAAAAAATAAAAACTATGGAGTCAAATACAAAGTAATCTCAATTACTTGCTAGGAAGAGTTGGAGACCCCGAGAGTTAGAAAAGATTACCAGGATTCAAAGGAGGGCTTTCTTGATTGCCAGAGGTGACAAACTTGTGATCTTTTTCATGGACACTTCATCTTTGTCTACCTTCCTCAATTCAATGGCAAAAAAGACAAGAGATTATCTTAGCCTGTTCCTCATCTCCCTGATTCTCAACCTCTGCTGTCTCTGTTCTGCTCACTCACTGTCCTTCATTTAAATAGTTAAACATTAATTTTAAATAATCTTAAATACTTCAACATTTTTATCGGCAATAAGGATCCATAAGAGCCCATCAACAAAGTTTTCAACAATTTCAATATTGACAAATCCAATGATCTTTTCTTCATTCTCATTCTCTTTGCTTTTAGCATTATTGGCCCAACTTGCCTTCTGAAAGAAATACTCTTTCTCTTTTGTCTTCTATTAAAATATACTACCTTGGATTTTTATCATTCTTTTTGATTGATGCTTTCCCTTTTACTCTCTTTGGCAAATTTTCTCCTAGTGCCACCTAAATTCAGGGATTCATCAAAATACATTCCTTAGCCCTCTCTGCTTCACTCTACTTTGTTTCCAATAAAGAAATTTGATTATACTTGGTAATTGTTATATAAAAAACAAAAAGAGGATAATCTGTTCAAAGACATTTTCAGAATGTGCTGACAAGTATATTTTTAAATTATAAGCCACCTAAATATCCTAAAATTAGAGAATGGCATAAGCAACTCATATCTTATTGATATAACGAAATAGGATAATGCAATTAAGAGATTAATTGAGGAATGTAAAGAATTCTTGTATCCCTTCGTGAAAAGATTCAAACTAGAAAAAAGTAGAACTAGGAAAACAAAGTATTTACTAAAGATAACTATGTGAAAGGAAAAGAATGACGGGACAAATAAAATTGGTGGTGGAGGCTCAGAAGAACTGAATAAGAACCAAATGTTAAGGAAAATCTATGTGATTAATACATTAAAAAGCAAAGAATTATAAAGCAAGCTTAGGTGGTTTTGTTAATGTTTATTTTTTAATTTATAGCAAATGTTTCAATAGGAAAAATAGCTTTGAGTTGATCCCTAAATCTTGGTTTCTCATTTTATCCTCTCCTGTACTACAGGTATCTGTCTTTCTATTGGACTTTTCCACCTGCTATTCATCTGTCACCTGAGATTGAATTTTTTCACAACAAAACCATTACCTTTGCTCAGAAATTAATTCCAACTCCACAGCTTCCCTTCTCCCTTACTAATGGAACTTCTATTCTCTTATTTCCCCAAAATTTTAAATTAGTCATTTTAAATAGTCATTTTCTCATCTTTCCATTTCATTTCGCTATATCCAATCAGTAAATTAATGTTGTCTCATAGTTTTTAAAAAAATATTTTCATGTCCATTAGTTCTTTTTTTATTGCTACTATCCTAGTAAAAGTTGTTATAACCACACATCTCTTCACTGGTGTGATCTTATGACTGGCCTCCTTACTACAAGTTCTTTTTAATCTACTTTGCTTCCTGCCACCAAACCCATTTTCTTTTAATGTTGCTGAAATCAATCTCCTACTTTATTCAAAAGACTTTTGTAGAGAAGTGACCTAAAATTTATTGCCTCACCTTCAAGGCCCTGAACATTCAGACTACAATAATTTTATAACCTTAAAGTAAATTGTTTTATTATATAGACTTTCTGTTCTAGACAGGACAATTTCTTCACTAGCTATGAAAACAATGATTATTTGGACTCTATCTGAAGAATCTTTTGCCTCAGGTATTCATAGCCACCCTAGATAGCTTGTGATTCTAGTTGTCAAAACTGATTTTTTTTTCTTTTTTGAGAGTTAAAATCTGATTCCCTACAACATGTGCCAATTAATCCTTGTTCTGCTTTGTGTCCAAGCAAATTAATTCTAATGCTTCTTTCATGTAACAAATGTTCAAATAATTAAAGGCAAACACTCATGTGTTCCCCCACTTTTGTCTTCTCCAGGCTTAACATCCCCCTTTCCTTGAACTCATTCTCCTGTGACATAATCATTTTCTCAAAGATGATATCAAGACTATAGGATGCTTAGTAGACAAATGTTCCATATAGCTTTTGTGAGTGAGTTTTTTCGAGAAAATGTTCAAAAATGAGCCTGAGACATAGAATTCCTTTGTGAAATTATCTGTCAGCATTAAAGAAATTTATAACACTAGGTTAGGAGAGTGAGAGCAAGAGAGAAAGGGATAGAATTAATTCTTTCTCCGTTTTCCTACAAATTACCTTGTAAACAATTAATAAATGTTGAATATTTAAAGTGCTATATAAATTGAATAATACTTCTCTGCTTTTAGTTTTAACATTTTTTCTTCTTTCTATTTATCTTCTCTGTCACTGGACACAACATGGGTAAAGATATGCAGGATGGAAAATTGAGACTTTATTTAGAAGACAGTGAGTACTATAATGAAAAATCGCCAGGTTCTGTTAAAACTTATGTTCCACTTTTTCTCTGTTCTTATGATCACTACACTAGTTAAAAGTTTTAATTACCACTCTTTTTACCTGTCTTGCTTATTCTATTTTCTGTTCACACAAAATAATCATTTATATCACTGTTTAAATAATGATTTTAGTCTTGCCATTCATTTCCTTAAATATCGTGAGTGATTCCTGAATGCTTCCTGAGGAGAAAAAGGTATTTGTATTGTTTTATTCACTAAAGTTCAAGATCTTCAGATTTTGAACTTCCTATCTTTCCTAACTCGTCTCTTTATACTCCTCTTCATGAATTCTACATTTCAGTCTAACTCTTCTATCTTATGATCATATTTTCCTCTATGACTAAAATATCTTCCATTCTGTTTTTCTTTTTTACCCATTAATGCCTGATCAAAATGCAACTGCTTCATCATGATATAGCTGAGACAAGACTATATTCTCAAATGCCTATAATTCCTGGGTTCAAAGGTGATTTCAGAAACTTAATATTTGTATGACATTGGTAAAACCAATTCACCTTCTATGAAATTCATTAGCCTTAGTTTCTACATCTGCAAAATGGTGAGATAGGACTTCATATCATCAACTTTTTTTGTTTCTAATTCTATGATCCTACCATCTTTTCCTATCCAATTCAAGGAATAATGTTCTTTTCCCTAAAGCTACACATAATACATTTTAATTATCTATGCTGCTCATCATGAGATATTGGGTATTACAGTTTTCAGTATTTGTGTCTTAATCTTATATGTTTATAAGTCTGTGAAGATTGACTATATGCCAATTAACAAACATTTGTTAAATATCTATTACGTAGGCAAGTCTTATATCTTATTTAAAAATATATATCTTACCATGTAATATTTTCATGTCTTAGTTAAACTTTTTATTTTCTTCAGTGATCTGCAGGTAGTTACTGAATAATTTACATAACTTTGTTCAGTTATACAAGTCCAAAAGGACACAAGCTTTCATAGATCATAGATTTAGAATTGGAAGAGATCTTCAAGATCATCAAATCTACTAATCCTGGAGACAAGTAAATTTAGAAAGATATTACACAGGTCCTCTGCCTCCAAATACCCACTGCCTCCTGTCATTGGTTTAGTATCTAAATGCCATAAACATTTATGTTCTATAAGTGGAAGATTTGGCGGGAAATGTCTTTTCCATGTTTTGACTTTCACCAATAACAGCAGTTCTTTCTCAACAGATAAAGAAACTTTCATCAATGACCTTCAAAACTAAAAAAAATTATTTTCTATGAATAACACACACACACATATATGTATATATATAAATATATATACAACTCATTGAAAAATAGTACAGCTTATACAATTTTACCATCCTTCTGTCATTATACTACAAGTTTATTCTTATCTTAAACGGTATATATTCTTATCTGAAATGGTGTCCTTCTCATTTAACAATGGCAACCAAGATTCAATTGAAAATAATCTCAATACATTAGAATATCTGTCTTTGGTGAGGACATAGACAAGTACTGTAACAGCACAAATGAGCTTACAACACTTGTCACAGTCCACTGGGAATCAAAGAAGAATCAACAACAAAAAGGACATTTCAAATTATCATTGTGATTTCCATTTAACTGCTATCACTGAAGCCTTTCCTGAGTGATAGTTGAAATAAATAATCACTCTAGAAATCATTCACTACCTTTCAGAATCATATTTTTATTGCAAGACCTATCTCAGGTAATATCTCCTCTGTAGTTTTCTCTCATTCTTATCCTACCCCCCTCAACAGAAAGGAATGTCTTTCTTTTCAAAAATGTTATAATGATCCTTCTCTGGATTCTTTCTTTTCCCCCTTAAACTCATAATTTCAACATAATCCTCATTTCTTCTCCATTATTCACTCCACATATCCAAACAGTTTCTAAATCTTGTTTTATTTACTTTTAGGTCTTTTGCATCCCAGCCCTTCTATCTACTCAAATAGTAATACCTTGAGTCAGGAACTGTTTACCTTTCTCCTGGTTTACATCAATAGTCTCCTAATTGGTTTCCCTACTTCACATTTCTCCTCACACCTATTCATCTTCCACCTTTCTACCAAATAATTTTCCTAAATCTCAGATATAAACATGTCATTTCTTTTTTCAATAGCTTTTTACTGGACCACTATTATCTCTAGTATAAAGTATATAATCATCTTTTTTCATATGTAAAGTTCTTTTTTGACCTGATCTGAATTAGACTCTAGTCCATCTAAATTGTCCTCTTTTCCTTATGGCCCATCTCTCCTCTCCATTCCTGAAATACACTTCCTCTCTACTTCCACCCCATAGAACCCATACCTCACTTCCTTCAATACTCAAATCAAACATCACTTTCTACATAAAGTCTTTCCTTATTGTTGTTGTTGAGTTATTTTTCAGTTTTATCTGACACTTTGTGGCCCTATTTGGAGTTTTCTTGACAAAGAAAAATAAATGTTATAAAATGTGGTTTGCCATGTCCTTCTCCAGGTTATTTCATAGATGAGTAAACTGAGGCAAACAGAGTTAATGATTTTTCCATGATCACACAGTGTCTGAGATCAGATTTGAAGCCAGGTCTTCCTGAATCCAGGCCATACCCTATGTCAACTGTGCTAACTGACCATTTTGCCCTCTACTATACAAAACATAAATACCTTAAGAAAAGATATAATTTTATTTTGTTTTCATGTCCCTGGTGCCTAGAACAGTCCTTAAGATGTAGAAAGGTATTTAACAAATGACTTTAAAAATCCCAATTGTCACTCAACACATATTTATTTTTTAAAATGCTATGTAAATGGCACTGTGTTCAATACTAATATAAATGAAATCTGTCCCTCTCCTCAAGGAATTTACATTCTAATAGGAGAGAATATGTAAAGAAATAGGTATAGGCAAGATATCTTCAGGACATATGAAAGATATTTTCACAGAGAAACATAAAAATAACTAGGGGACCTAGGAAAAACCTGATGTACCATAACATAACCTGAATCTTGAAGAAAGCCAGGGATTCTAAGAAACAAAAGTGAGAATGAAAATGTTTTTATTTTTTTCCTAGGGAATTTTTAGATACTCACTTTCCTATGTTTAGAATTTCTGAGAAGTTGGAAGGAGGGTTGGATTATTACTTACATTATGGTGTTCAGATTTTTTTATTTGTTAGGTTCCTCTGGGAAATCTATAATTCCTAATTTGACTCCATCTTGTATTCAAGATGAATGTTTTATTTTTGTGGAGATCATGCTTCCATTTAATGGAACTGCTTTGTGCTTCTCTTCTTCTAGATTGTTTTTCCTTTATATGCATTTACATTTCAAACCAATACCTTCTTACTGGTATTTTTTGGTAAGTCTTGCTACCATTGATAGAAGTTTTTTTTTTTTTTCATTCAGATCATTATTTCTACTGTGTATGTCACAAATTCACCAATCACAGTCATTTCTCTTTTAAACTACACAAGAATATCCTGTTATGGTCTCATCTTTGGAATCTAAGGATTACATCTTTTATTAGGTATTAATGCATATTCTCTTTAGCTACTAAATTTTTTCTTGTTGGTTTATTTCCTTTTGCTCAAGACCTTTAACTGTTTTTTTTCTTCCTGATTTATTTTGTAATTTGACTTTTTATTTCATTCGTTTCCCCTTTCACTCATTTTCTGAGTCCCTCCCTTTTGAAAAATTCTCCAGGGATGGATATCAGCTTCCTCTCACTTAGGTAAATTTACTGTGGTTCAGTTGCCTAGGTTAATGCTTCAGATGACTTCTGAGAGAATAGAAATTACCCTAGTGAGATAGACATTTTTTTCTCAGTCGTAGTGGAGAGTGACAAATCTTCACTCTCATGTCTTTCCTTCATTTCTTCTATTCCTCCAATTTTTGGCTAAGTTTTATTATTACACAGAATTTTACCATTCTTTATTACTCTTTTCTTCATTGTTGCTATAGCTTGAGCAGATCAAATTTCTGTGTTTTTTATTTCCCTAGGCATGAGTGAGAATAGGTGAAATGTTAGAATATAAAGTTTAGTATTGTTTCAAGACTGAGACAACTTATGTAACACCAATCATTAGAGTTCAAAATGAATTTATTAGGGATTAGGGATTACAGTTCTTTGCTATTAGTTTATCCTGTTTTTACCATGGCTGAATTTTTGGTACCCCACCATGGAGATAGTCGACATTGTTTTATATTTTGCTCAGCATTCTTATTTTTTTTAAATCAATATTTTTCCATGGTTACTTGATTCATGCTCTTCCCCTTCCCTTTTCCCTCCCCACCCCCAGAGTTGACAAGCAATTCCATTGGGTTATACTTACATTATCACTCAATACTTATTTCTATATTATTTCTTTTTGTAATAGAGTAATCTTTTAAAAACCAAAAACCCCACATCCAGTACCCATATAAACAAATGATGAATCAAATGTTTTCCTTTTGCATTTTTACTCCCACAGTTCTTTCTCTTGATGTTGATAGAATTCTTTCTCATAAGTCCCTTGGGATTGTCTTGGATCATTGTGTTGCAATTAATAGCAAAGTTGATTATATATGATTGTCCCATGGCAATTCAGTTTCTCTGTACAATGTTCTTCTGTTTCTTCTCATTTTGCTCCACATCAGTTCATGGAAGTCATTCCAGCTCATATGGAAATCAGGCAGTTTTTCATTCCTTATTGCAAAATATTACTCTGTCACCATCATATACCATAATTTGTTCAGCTATTCCCCAATTGTGGGACATCCCCTCTGATATTTTGCCACCACAAGGAGTATGGCTATGAATATTGTTGTACAACAATTTTTCCTTATTATCTCTTTGGGCTATAAACCCAGTAGTAGTATAGCTAGATCAAAAGGCAAGCAGTCTTTTAAAGCCTTTTGATTATAATTCCAAATTGCCTTTCAGAATGGTTGGATCAATTCACAACTCCACCAGCAGTGTATTAGTGATCTATTTTTGCCACGTCTCCTCCAACAATAATTATTTTCCTTTGTTGTCATATTAGTCAGTCTGCTAGATGGGAGGTGTTATCTCAGAGTTGTTTTGATTTTGCATTTCTCTAATCAGGAGGATTTTAGAGCACTTTTTTGTGAGATTATTGATAGTTTTAATTCCTTCATCTGAAAACTGCATATTCATATTCTTTTACCATTTGTCAGATGGAGAATGGCTGTATTTTTTGTACTTTTATTGTCACTTTTATTATATTAACTCATCCTACCCAGGAGAAATTAGTGTTTTTCTAATAGTTTATATCTAGTTTTATTTGTGTGAAAAGTGTTTTTTACTTATGTTCATATAATTGTTGTGTTTGTCTTGGCAGATAGATTCCCAAATATTTTATATTGTCTAGAGTGATTTTAAATTGATTTGCTGCTGAGTTTTGTTCGAAATATATAGAAATGCTGATGATTCATGTATTTATTTTCTATACTGCAACTTTGCTAAAATTATTAATTATTTCTATTAGCTTTTTAGTTGATTTTCTAGGATTCTCTAAGTATATTATCATATCATCTATAAAGAGTGATAATTTGGTTTCCTCATTCCTTACTTTAATCCCTTCAATTTTTTTCTATTCTAATTGCTATCATTAGCATTTCTAATAAAATATTAAATAATAGTGGTGATAACGGCTATCACTGCTTTTCTTAATCTTATGGCGAATTCTTCTAACTTATCCCCATTGCAAATGATACTTGCTGATGGTTTTAAATAAATACCCTTTATTATTTTGAGGAAAGGCACTTTTATCCCTATGCTTTCTCATGTTTTCATTAGGAATGGTTGTATTTTTGTCAAAGGCTTTTTTTCTGCAACTATTGAGATAATCATGCTATTTCTCTTAGTTATATGATTTAGTCAATTATGTGGATGGTTTTCCTATTGATTAACCAGCTATTAATTCCTGCTATAAATCCCACTTGGTCATAGCTGAATAATCCTTCTAAAGACTTGCTGTAATCTCTTTGTTAGTATTTATGTTAGTATTTCATTTGAAATTATTGTAGCTATGTTCATTAAAGAGATTGGTCTGTAGTTTTCTCTGTCTGTCTCTGTCTCTGTCTCTGTCTCTCTCTCTCTCTCTCTCTCTCTCTCTCTCTCTCTCTCTCTCTCTCTCTCTTTTTTTTCCTTTGGTGTCCCTGGCTGGAGAATCAGTACCATATTTGTGTCAAAAAAAGAATTTGGTAAGACTCCTTTTTTTATTTTGTCAAATAGTTTTAGAGTATTAGGATTAAGTGTTATTTAGGTGTTTGATAGAATTCACTTGTGAATTCATCTGGACCTGGGGATTTTTTCTTAGAGAGTTGCATGATGGGTTGTTCAATTTCTTTTTCTGGTATGGGATTATTTAGGTATTCTATCTCTTGTTTTGTTAATCTATGCATTTTTTATTTTTGTAAATATTCAGTCACTTCACCTAGATTGTCATATTTATTGCCATATAATTTGGCAAAGTAGCTATTAATAATTGTTTTAATTCTTCTTCATTAGAGATGAGAATGCCCTTTTCTTTTAATTACTCTTAATTTAAATCTCTTCTTTCTTTTGTCAATAGATTTATCAGTACTTTATCAATTTTATTTGTTTTTTTAAAGTACTACTAGTCTTATTTGTTAGTTCAATAGTTCTTTTACCTTTAATTTATTAATTTCTCTTTTAATTTTTGGATTTTCAATTTAATGTTTTCTTTGGATATTTTTATTTTGCCCTTTTTCTAATTTTTTAAAGTTGCAAGACCTATTCATTGATTTCTTCCCTCTCTATTTTGTTACTATAGGTACACAGGGATATACATTTTCTCCTCAGTACTGCTTTGCCTATATACCATAGATTTTGATATGCTGTCTCCTCATTGTCATTCTCTTCAATGAAATCAGTAATTGTTTCTATGACTTGTTTTTTGACACACCAGTTTTAAAGAATTAGATTATTTTATTTCCAATTATTTTTAAATTTACCTCTCCATGAACACTTTTTATTTATAATTTTACCACATTATGATCTGAGAAAGTTGCATTTATTATTTCTGCTTTTTCCATTTGTTTCAACATTTTTATGCCCTAGAACATGGTTGATCTTGTATATGTACCATGTGCTGCGGAAAAGAAAGCATATTCCTTTTTATCCTTGTTCTGTTTTCTCCAGATATCTATTAACTCTAAATTTTCTAACATTTCTTTGACTTCTCTTACTTTTTTCTCATTTATTTTTCAGTTTGTTTATCCAGTTCTGATAGGGAAAGGTTGAGGTTCCCCACTAGTATAGTTTTACTATCTATTTCCTCCTTAAACTCCTTTAGTTTCTCCTTTAAAAAATCTAGATGCCATACCATTTGGTGCATACATATTTATATTGATATCACTTCATTATTTATAGTACCTTTTAGCAAGATGTAATTTCCTTCCTTATTTCTTTTAATAAGATCAATTTTTAATTTTAACTTTGTCTGATCATGTTTGCTACTCCAGTTTTTTTACTTTAGATGATGCATAATAAATTCTGTGCCAGGATTTTGCCTTTAATCTGTGTGTGTCACCCTGCCTCCAATGTGTTTCTTGTAATAACATATAGTAGGATTCTGTTTTTTTAATCCACTCTGCTACTCATTTCTGTTTTATGGGTGAGTTCATCCCATTCACATTAAGAGCGAGGATTACTAACAGTGTATTGCCCTCCATCTTATTTTCCCCTTTTGATCCTGCTCTACTTTCTTCTCCCTTACCAGTTGTGCTTTTTATCATTTCCCCACCCCACTATCCTCTTCATTCAATTACCTACCCTTCCCTTGTCTTATTCCATTTCTACTTCTCTGTAGGATAAGATATGATTCTATTCCCCAATGAGTATATTTGTTTTTCTCTCTCTGAGCCAGTTACAATGAGTGTTAAATTTAGACATTGCCCATCACCACTCTTATCTTCCCTTCTCATTATGATTTTGCAGCCCTTTATGTTATATAATTTACCCAATTTTATTCCTTCCTTCCCTTTCTCTCAGTGAATGCTCTTTTTCACCCCTTGATTTTTTTAATATATCACATGCATACATATCATATTATATACATATATCATTTTTGTCATCATATTTACATACACATCATATCATCATAATTAGCTTACTTCTCCTCCCTCTTTCTAAGTATATTCCTTCTACCTGCTCTACTACTAAGAGTAATTTTTTGAGAATTACAGATATCCTCTTTACATGTAGAAAAACAAACAATTTGATCTTAATGAGTTCCCTAATTTTTTTTTCTTTCTTATTTACCTTTTTAGGCTTCTCTTGGGTCTTGTGTTAGGATTTCAAATTTTTTGTTTAGGTCTGGTTTATTCTTTAGAAATGCTTGGAAATCTATCTTACTGAATGTCATTTTTTTCCAATGAAAAAATATATTTAGTTTTGCTGGATAGGTGACTTTATATTGTAAACCTAGATATTTTGCCTTCCTGAATTTCATATTCTATGCCTTCTGACCCTTTAATGTAGGAGCCTACAGGAACTGTGTGAGCCTAATTGTAACTCCATGGTTTTTGAGTTGTTTCTTTCTGGCTACTTGCAGCATTTTATCCTTGTCTAGGGGAATCTTGTATTTACCTATTATATTCCTGAAAGTTGCCATTTGAGGATTTCTTTCTGAGGTAATCTGTTAATTCTTTCATTTCAATTTCATTTTCTTATTTCAGGATCTCTGGGCAGTTTTCTCATGACTTTCATGTAGTATAATAATTTTTATATTGTCTCTCTTGGATCTATTCTCTAGGTCACTTGCTTTTTCAATAAGATACTTCATGTTTTCTTCTATTTTTTTTCATTATTTTGATTTTGTTTTATTGTTTCTTGATTTCTCATGAAATCATTAGTTTCAAGTTGTTCAATTCTGATTTTTTAAGGTCTAATTCTCTTCCATTGTCTTTTGAGCCTCCTTTTTCAATCAGCTCATTTCTTCTTTCATTGCTTTCATTTCTCTTTCCCAATTTTCCTCTGCCTCTCTTAACTGATTTTTAAAATCTTATTTGAGCTCAACAATTCATATTTTTCTTTTGGACTTTGTGTGTTTGTTTTGCTTTCACTGTCCCCTTCTGTGTCTTTATAAAGACACAGCTCTTTGTCTCCATAAAAATTCTTTAGAGTTAGGTGCTTTTGTGTTGTCTGCTAATTTTTCCTACCTTTTTATATGTAGATTGTGTTTTCTACAACAAATTTTTTGTTTAGGTCTAGTTTATTCCTTAGAAACGCTTGGAAATCTGTCTTACTGAATGTCATTTTTTCCACTGAAAAAATATATTTAGTTTTTCTGGATAGGTGACTTTATATTGTAAGCCTAGATTTACAATTTAAATCTACTATTAGATTAGGGAGATTAGGAAACCCTCTTAAATTTTAGTCTTTTCTTGATGCTAACCTTAGTTTGTTTTTTCTGGGTTTCAATCAGTTTCAGTTTTTCCATTATGGTATGAAGGCCTGAATGCTGGGAGCTCTGAGAACCACCTCCCCTGCTGATTCAATTAACCATTTAGATGCTGATACCTTCAAGACTTGCCTCAGATTTAGGTGTAAATTTTTTGCCTTACTCTGAGCTTGATTGGGTCAGGGCCTGCTCAAATTCTAGCCTCAAGCTTAGGTGTAAGCTTTTGGTCTTAATGTAGACTTGATTTAATGAGCACACAGTTTGATTGCTCTGTCTTGGAGCTCTTCTCTAAGATTTTGGCAAAACGATATGGACCGCCTTTGGGTCTACCTACTACCCCAAATTATGATCTATGTCCTCACCACAGGGCCAGACTGGGATTCCTGGCCTGCCTTGCTCTAGGCCCACACAGAGCCCACTTCAGAAGCATAGACTGCCCTGGGCTAGGATTCTGGACTTCACCATAGGTTTAGAATTTATTTCTTTAAAATTATAATTATTATTATAAGAGAATAGAATAAATATTATTAATTTAAACTTAGGTTTACATTTATTTGATAGGTCCCAGGATATCAATGTTGTCTTGGACTTATTTTCTGAACATGGAATGGCAGATGTGGGGTCAGCGTGTGTTGCTTACTCTTGGCTTGCTCTTCCTTCCATTCTATAGCCTCCTCGTAACTGTGCTCCCCTCTCATCCCAGTGTCCTAGTTGTTCTCTGCCTACCTTTTAGGCTTTTCTTTTTTTGAAAGTTATTTTACCCTGACTGCTTATTGGTTATTTCAATTCCTTATTCATTTTGAGGCATTATTTTATTATTGGTTGGGGGGGAGATGAAGCTGTCCACCAACTCCATGAAGATTCCTAGTGGGTTGGACACTCAGAAAGGGGAACCAAGGATTGAGTGAAAATGGGTTACGGGTTAAGGATTAATGGAAAGAGAACATAAGGCGAGAATAAAGACACGCAGACACAGAAAGTTTTGGCATAAGGTAGACAGACAGCGAGTAAGCTCTGATGGTCAAGAGCTTTTTTCCAACTGATTTCTTGTCACTTTTATTGGGGTTACAACAGTATGGGGGGAAGGGGAGAGGCCAGTGGCCTGATACATTAACATTATGAGGTAATCATCATAAGATGCAAACTGCCAAAACCTGAAACAATAGGTAGAGCTAAGATCCTGATCCAGGGGGGATATGGCTTAAGGCATCTACTGATGTTTGATACCTATATTAATTGATCATTGAAGGAAAAGTAAGGAGACTGAGATAACTGACCTCTCTTCTGGGGTGTAGCCTTAGGGAAGGGCTAGGGATTTGGCAAAGTCAACATTCAATTTGACTCAAGATTACAGAGATCAATCATTAGCAGTATAAGAGTTAAGTTTTTGAATACTTCTTAAAATAATATCACAATTAATGTATACCTGGATTGCTACAGGAGATTTTCATGGTAATTCTAAACTTCTTTGTTTTATTCTGCCATCTTCACTCCACCCCACCAGGACTCTTATTTTGGAGAGGTTTATGACAATTTGGGCACCCTCCCTACTCTGCGACCTAGTGACACTGGTGTACTTACTGTCTTCATGAGAGATATTCCATCTTCCATCTAAGCATATTTACTGGCTATCACCCATCACTATATCTCTCTCCTCCTCATTTCTTCTTCCTTGATTCTGTGGTAACTTTTATGTCTTATTTCAAGATCCACATTGTGCAAAAAAAATTTCTTAGTACTCTTTGAAATTAATGCCTTCATCAGAGAGCATCAATCCATAATTTCATATATCCATTATAGATCTTATTTGAAAATAGTTGTTTACATGTTGTCTGTCATGAAATACTATTAGATCCTTAAGAACATGAATCATTTTTGTTTTTTTATGGGTTTTTTGCCCTTTTTATTCTCAGAGTTGAGCACAGTACCTAGGACATGGTAGGTCTTTATTCAATGCTTCTAAACTTGACAGAGAAATATATTTATTTGGAGTCTTTCAGCTAATCCTTTCTTTAAATTTTAATTTCTCTAAAAAGCATTCTGCTCTATATTTTCACTTTGTTTACCTCTTTATATTTATCCATATCTTAGAGAGCAATTTTAAAATCCATTATTATTATTGTTTTTTGTCATTAATTTAGCAATTTCCTTGATAATTTAAAATTTTTGTCATTTGGAAAATGTATGAATAATATTGTTATGGTTTTGTTGTGGATGGTCTCTATCAGCATACTATATTTTCTTTATTTATCTTTATTTTTCAGTTTTGCTTTGTGTAATAGTACTATAAGTGGGGGAAATGGGAATTATTATGGTTCAACTAGATATTTAAGGTATGGTCGCCAGAAATCGATTAACTCAATTTCAAAATAAAATAGACCAAGTCAGGATGACTTTTATGGTGGTTTATTTACAATTAGGAAGGTTGAAGGTAGGGAAATTGAGAGAGACCTGGCCAGAGGGCCAAACAAGGTAGATTTAGAGGCACCAGCAGAGGGGACACAGAAGTTAATTAAACAAGGCTTCTAGCCACAAGGCCTCCTCTAAGAAGAGAGGCCTCCTTGAGGGTAGAGCCACCAGAAATGCCAAGGGAGGAGAAAGGAAGTCAGCCTAACTTACCCACATGACAATTCAAGGGGAAGCAGTCTGAGGTCTCACCAGAGTTCTTTTAACACCAAGTTCAAAGCACCAACTGCCCTCCACAGGAAGTTACTATCATTTTTAAAAGAGCATCTTTCGTCACTTCCTACATACACCTCCAGTTTCAAGTGGACAAATGACAGCCTCCACTCTGTTTTGAACTGCCAAGGAGGCAGTCCCTTGTTTTTGATTTGTTACTTACTATCATGTATGTGTCACAGACCTCCCCCCTCCCCACTTAATTCTAAGTTGGGTGGGGTGACATTATTTCTGGTGGCTAGAGTCTAAACCAGTGGTTCCCAAACTTTTTTGGCCTACCTCCCCCTTTCCAGAAAAAAATATTACTTAGTGCCCCCTGTCACATACTATCACCACTCCCTTACAGTTATTGACCGCTCCCAAATGCACCTGTGGCCATCACCGACCCCCTGGATTGCTGAAGTACCACCAGGGGCAGTGGCACCCACTTTGGGAATCACTGGTCTAAGCAAATGAATGAGGGTAAGCTAATTCCATTTACACAGTAATCATACTTTTCTGTCTTAACCTAATATATGTTAAAATTTTTAACATTTATTTTTTTTTTAATTTTTACGTACCTCGAAGCAACTAATTATAGAATTTTGTTTTATTTTTCCAATATGTAGTTCATTTACTTTTTAAAATTATTTAATTCATTCACATGTAAAATATGATAGGTTTAAAGAAGAAAAATATAAGTAAATTAGGTGAACATAGAATAGTATACCTGCCAGACCTATGGGAAAGGAAAGATTTTAAGATCAATCAAGAGACAGAGAATATTACAAAATGTAAAATGAATAATTTTGATTACAATAAATTAAAAATTGATTGTACAAACAAAACCAATGCAACCAAAATTAGAAGGGAAGCTACAAATTAAGGAAAAAATCTTTATAACAAAAACCTCTGACAAAGGTCTAATTACTCAAATTTATAAGGAGTCAAATCAGTTGAACAAAAAAATTAAGCCATTCCCCAATTGATAAATGGGCAAGGGACATGAATAGGTAATTTTCAGATAAAGAAATCAAAACTATCAATAAGCACATGAAAAGTGTTCTAAATCTCTTATAATTGGAGAAATGCAAATCAAAACAACTCTGAGGTACCACCTCACACCTAGCAGATTAGCTAATATGACAGCAAACAAAGTAATAAATGTTGGAGGGGATGTACCAAAATTGGGACACTAATGCATTGCTGGCGGAGTTGAGAATTGATCCAACCTTTCTGAAAAGCAATTTAGAACTATACCCAAAGGGTGTTAAAAGACTGCCTGCAGAGATGTCCTTCGATTGGGGAAGGGCTGGACAAATTGTGGTATCTGTTGGTGATGGAATACTATTACGCTCGAAGGAATAATAAAATGGATGAATTCCATGTGAACTGGAAATACCTCCAGAAATTGATGCAAAATGAAAGGAGCAGAACCAAGAAAACATTTCACATAGAGACAGATACACTGTGGCACAATCGAATGTAATGAACTTCTCTACTAGCAGCAATACAATGATCCAGGACAATTCTAAGGGACTTATGAGAAAGATGCTATCCACATCTAGAGAAAAAACTATGGGAGTAGAAACACAGAAGAAAAACAAATTGCTTGTTCACATGGTTTAATGGGGATATGATTGGGGATCTAGACTCTAAATGATCATTCTAGTGCAAATCTTAATAATATGTGAATAGGTCTTGATCAATGACACATGTAAAAGGCAGTGGAATTGCTCATTGCCTACAGGAGAGGGGTGGAACGAGGGGAGTGAAAGAACATGAATTATGTAACCATTTAAAATGTTTTAAATTAGTTAATTAAATAAATAAACTTAATAAAAATATGATAGGTGGTTGTTTTTATTTCCACTTGTGACTAATACTGGATATTTCTATTTAGATTGTTTTCTGTTATCTTTATTCTTTGAATTTGATTCTGTGTACTTATAGTTACTTCTTTCTCTTTTTTAAATCAGTTTTTTCATTTTTTATTTCTTACTTGATAGCTTTATTTATTTAAAATTCTTGTGTTTCTATTATTTAGGTAGTCTGCAAGTCAAATAATCTTCTCATGTCTTCCTTCCCCTCTTTTTTTTTTTTTTTGGCCAGAACATCTTAGATAATTTCTATTTTATTGAATGACTATCTTTTTTTATTAATTGGTAATTGGGTAAGCAGGCTATGTCATTTTAGTTATCAGTTCGAGCTCCTTTGCTATTCATATATATTATTATATTTCTTTCTAAGGTTTCTCATAGGCATAAAATCATCTTATTTTATTTGTATTTCATTTCCTTCCCATTTTAAGGTATTTTTCTGGCTGCTTAGAGAATATCATGCATCTATATACAGAAATGTTGGAAAGCTTCCCTGTATTGTTTCCTGTATTAAATTGTTTGTATTTAAAAGATTCTTTAGGGTGAGCTATAATCCTTATGTGTACATTATATATCCTGTCTTCAATCTGAGTTTTTCTTTTTTACAAACTTTATGTTCTTTCTTTCTTTTTTCTTTTGTTTATCTTCTGCCAAATTATTCTTTATGTTTGTATTTTTGAAGTCTAAATTTATTCTTTCTTTTGCTTCTGTGGAGATATCTGCTACCAGCAATTCAATTCATTCCCCTCCCCCCTTTGCTAGTTATTTCTGCTTAGATGATACATTTTGACATTTGGTAGCATTTTTCTTTTAAGTTTATTATTTCTCTTTTGAAAGATTCTGTGATATTCTACTGTGGTTTCTTACTCTTTTTTGAATCTTCTTGGTCTTGTGCTTCAGAATTTTCAGGTTCAATTTCTTTTGTCTTGTAATATTTATTTAGAGAAGTCTTCTATCTATTTTTTAAAATATTTTAGTAGCTTCCTTTCTAATTTTAGTTTTTATTCTCTTTATTTGTCTGCTTGTGTTAGAAACTTTAAACTAAATATTCTTCCTTTGGAAATCTTTTGTGGTTATGTTATTGTTGTTCTTTTTATTTTTGACATTTATTTGTCATTTCCTGCTTCCTCTCACAGATATTAGCTGTACACACTCTGTGGCTGAATCTCAGGATTGAAGTGAGTGAAGCTAATATCCACTGTTTATGCACAAGATACTGAAATGTGGTTAGGAGTTTAGTTTTTCAGAAGACTTTCTACAGCATGGAGAAATCCACTGAGTAGTAAAGCACATAAGCAAGTGGGTAGTTTTGTGCAACCTACCTACTAGAGAACAGAGGCTTATAGAAATGGCATGCTAGGTGAGATCATAAAGGATTAAATTTTTCTCTCATTAATTGATACAGATCTTACTTTCGGAAGTTTCATAAGATGTCATTAAGAAAGGGCTGGATGGGGGCATCTGGGTAGCTCAGAGGAGTGAGAGTCAGGCCTAGGTTCAAACCCAGCCTCAGCCACTTCCCAGCTGTGTGACCCTGGGCAAGTCACTTGACCCCCATTGCCCACCCTTACCAATCTTCCATCTATAAGACAATACACGGAAGTACAAGGGTTTAAAAAAAAACAATTAAAAAAAAAAAGAAAGGGCTGGGTGACCATTTGTTGGATGTGACAGGGAGTAGTGTTCTCATTTAGATGTGACTTGGAATAAATATCATTGGAGTTTTCTTCCAACTCTGAAATTCTATTATAATAAGCCAAATGATCCCTCAGGGCTCTTATAGCTATATATACATATATATATATATATATATATATATATGATTTTATGATCAACACGATGAGGGTATGAACCAGTTCACAGATATTTTGTTTGTTTGTTTTTTTTTTTCAATCTTTTACCATCGTGCTCTCCTCTAACCTTTCAATGTCCTTCCTAAAATGAGGCACCTGGAAGAGATCACCATATGCAATATACTGTCTGACCAGAACAAAGGACACAAGGCTAGAACTTCCTTAGGAATTCTGAACATTATGGCTCAATTCATGCATATATACTTATATTGATATTTTTGACCTCCATGTTTCACTATTGACTCCTATTGACTTGGCAGCCCTATGACTGCATTTTCCTGGTTATTCTCCTGGTTATAATCATATTATAAGGTGAGTTGCTGATAATTTTTTTTCTTTTTGTTACCAGTATGCAGTGGAAATAGAACAACAAATAAATGCAAGAAGCACCCAGGCATTCTCTGTCTTACATCTCAAGCTGTCTTTGGAGACGTACATGTACAAACATTCTTGAGCAATGAGAAAAGCAAGGCAGGTGGCTGTTGTTTTTTGTTGCCTTCTTTTTTTTAAGTTCCACATTTCATCTTGCAGTGAATTTCATAATAGTGCCTTTGACAAGTAACATGCATTTCAACGTGGGATCAAAATTGCTGGAGAACAGACAGACCTCGCTCGAGTTCTCAGCTTACTGTCACTGCCACCCTGTTTCAAACAAAACAAAACAAAAATCATATGCCATGACTAAAAGCGAGCTATTTTCTAATGAGTAATTATGCTCCAATCACTTAATTAACCCTTTATTGCCCCCAAAGCCAATTTAACTTCCTAGAAAAAAGAACATAATTGAAAATATAGGAAATCTATAATAGCAAATGGCAAAGCTAGAAGAGACTGTCTTAGATGGTGTATAATGGAAACGAGAATCTTAAGGGGCCCTGTCTGACCTTTTCAGGAAAACAGCAGTAATAATTATGCACTGGATGCACACAGAGTTCCCTGGCACTAGTGAGGAGGTAAGCCATATATATTTTCAACCAGATACCGTTTATCATCCTCCAGAAGCATTCATTGAGCCTTTCTAGGCTGGTTAGGCTTTGCTTGGATTTAGGGAAATATCTACAACATTCTTTCTCTCAAAGAATTTGTTATCTTGAAGTGATCATTTCTGCATAACCCACTTTATACAGTAGATGCATACATGCATAAATACATGCATACATATATGCATATATTTTGTTTGGATACAGCAGGCAACCAAACAACTCCTTTATGACATATTTTCTCCTCAAACAGTGCAAGCCAAACTTCCTGGCTCACCTCCTTCTATTTCCCCCCACCCTGCCCACTTCTGCATTCTGAGCTCCAGACATACTACACTAATCTCTGTCCCACAAATATGCTTCCTTTTCTCTTTCTGAGTTTTTGCTTAAATTATCTGTTATGTTTAGAGTATCCTCCATGTCATGTGTGCTTGGTAAATCTCTATCCCTCTCTTGAGATCCAACTCACATAACACCTCTTCTAGGAAGCTTTCCAAGAACACCCTGCTGCTATTAAACTTTTCTAATTTTGGCCTTCACATATCTTTGGGTTTTCACCTCTGTGATGAACTTAAAATTCATTCTAGATTTCTGTGTCTGCTGTTCCACTGACTGACTGTGGTCTTCCTGACATCAGAGGTGAAGACCTAAATAAATCTCCCAAGTATAACAAAATGAGAAAATGTTTCTTGATTGCTGTTTTCTGGGAAGAATTATATATTTTCTGATGTTTAGAATAATCCAGATTTTTGCTCTTATCCCAAAATGACTATTGCATGTTCTAGTGGAAATTCTCCTTGATTATTTTTGTGATAATCTTTGATAGATTAGTTGACTACATGATGTAAATGAATTTGTTATATAAAGGATACTATTAGAAATGTTCTCACTGTTACATTTGGATTGATTGGTAATTATGTTCATATGTGTATATAATTTTTCCATATACATAGGCACACATGTAAACATTATATACATACACAAATCTATTTATGTAAGTTTATATATACATCTGTGTATGCATCTGTATGTGTGTGTATAGATACACACATACAAATAGTTTAACAAATAGTCCAACTGCTTTATATAACAAACTCATTCTGTTGTGCACATATTCTTTAGTTCCAGGAAATCCTAGTGAATAAAATGCTGCTCAAGCATGTGATATAATATGATGATAATATGCAGATATTCACACAGTAGAGACTGTGGAATTATGGGGGAAAAACTGGGTTTGGAATCAAACACCCAAGATTTTAATACTATCTTTTATATATACTGTGTATTTTTAGGAAAGTCACTTACCTTCAAGTATTTGGTTCATCT
The DNA here is from genome assembly GCF_016433145.1 of Gracilinanus agilis. NCBI lineage: Eukaryota > Metazoa > Chordata > Mammalia > Didelphimorphia > Didelphidae > Gracilinanus > Gracilinanus agilis. The sequence goes on along the minus strand of NC_058131.1, from coordinate 175,461,914 downwards.
TCTGCAAAATTAAGATGTTAGATTACATGGCTTCTGAGGTCATCTTAGCTTGGAATCTATGAGCCTGTGAACTGAAATTTTTGTCAATGTGAAAAGGTCACAATGTGGGATCTCCTTTCACAGGTACTGATCACAACATAAGTATGACTTAGATGGTAAGTTGTAGACACAACTAGTAAATATAAAGGCAGGGAATTAACCGCATGTCTTCTGACTCCAAGTCCAATGGTCTTAATATTACATGATATCCTTGGCTAGTAGAACACACAACAGAATTGCTCCCAGGAAGCCATGGTATTGGATCTATTTTTTTCTGCACTGGAACTAGATAAACACTATGCCATATCCTTAAAAAAAAGAATATAAACACAGAAAAGATACAGTTCCTTTCCTCATCCAGTTTATAATCTAGCTAGTATATTTTAGCATGATATATACACAGAAATAAGTTATCTTTTGGTAATTCAATGGAAGATTTCTATTTGTCTTTAGAACCTCATTGTCTTATGCAATGTCTTTCATGTGACAGGTTAATAATAATAATAATAATAATAATAATAATAATAATAATAATTTATTGGATTAGATTGGATCCATGCCATTTTTGTGTACATTTCTACAGCTCTTTTATCAATATGTTCATGCTATTTTTTTCTGTAATGGAGCATTTTTTGTTATATTCTTCCATCAATTTTCCATGGAGGATTTTGGTCTACCATATATCTATAAAAATAATTGTAATACAAAATAATATATGCTGTATATAAAATAAGGGAGGTCTTAGTAGGGAAGGAAAAATATTATGTATTAGATGAATCAAGGAAAACTTCAGGAATAATGTAACATTGGGGCTTGCATAAAAGGGTAGATTTTCAGCAAATGGGAAAGGAAGGAAGGGGTAATTCTAAGTAAAAGAATATGATTGTGTCTGCTTTGAAATATCTGTTCCTCTTTAGAATCATCACTGCTTTCATCATCATCAATACTGACACCACCCCCGGCAGCATCCTCATTATCAGTATTATGGCATTTATATCTTTCTTTATGAAAATTACCTTTTATTCGTATAATAACATTAAGTTAGATATAATTACCTCTATCTTATAGATGGAAATTGTGAAACAGAAATTAAGTGACTCGTAAAGGGTCACAGAGTCAAGGAAGTATGTCTTAGTCAGGATTTGAATTTAATTTTTCATTAATCCAAGTCCAATGCTATGTCCACTGCACCTCATAGCTTCATCAGTCTGTAAGGCATATGACTCAAACAGTCTAGAATTGTTTATCTGTTATGTGAACAAAAACATGAGAAAAGGAAGATTTGGGATTCAAACAAGAAATAACGAATTCTCCATTTTTATTATGGGAAGGAGTAGTATGAGAGCAGCTTCTTTAATGAACTTTTGAAGTTTTAGAGTTAACTGTATGTCTTATCTATCACCTAGATAATCTCTATGAGGAAGGAACACATATGCTCATATTATCCAAACTTGACATTTGTTCAATAGCCATGAAAGTACTTTATAAGTATTTAATAAATATTAAATATTTTAGTCTAGATGTACAAATTCATCAATATAAAGATCTCCCTTTATTAATACAAATGGATAATTATTCTGCAACTTAGATTTAAGTCCCTACATGAAGGATAGCAATAAGAAACTTGCTCAGGATCAGTCAGCATGTGTAAGCAACAGGCGACTTAAGCCTAGATCTTCTTGGCCTCACTAGGCTATCTCATAAAATGATTATTTAATTTGATTTAAGTGAGAATATTAGATTATGACTCATGAGAGACATAATTAGTTTTTTTTTTACTAATATGATGGCAGTGGGAATGGAGAGGAAAAAATATATACCAGGGAGATTACAAAAATGTAATCATGTATATTTTCAACTAATCTCCATTATGACATACATTGGCAAAGTAGATGAATTACAATTGGGCTATAAGGCAAAAATAAATAAATAACAAATAGTCTTATGTGAATATCAAACGTATAACTTTTAAATAATTGCCATTGCACTGTCTAAAAGTAAGCATAATGGGAAAAAGCACTAATTTTTGAGTCAAAAGACTTGAATTTAAAATCCATCTCTTATTTTTACTGTTTGTGTGACAATTCATTTTAGCAACATAGGTTTTAGTCTTTGAGGCCCTAAAATTAGTGTGATTGATTAGACATAATGAAAGTTCCCTTTCAGCTACCCTTCAATGAACCCATAGCATATTGATCAGATTTACAGAATTAAACATTTGACAAAAAAAAAAAAAAGAACTAGCCATAGGAAGGCCAGATTCTTCCTCTATCTATCCTAGTATTCATGGAACAAAAGGTTCATCTGGAGGGCAAGATTGATATTGATGTTAAAAGAGTTGTAATATCTTTTGTTAAATGTTCTTACCTTTCTCAAATGCACCTATAAAGGATACATTATCATTGGAGTTATATAAATCTTTAAGACATTTAAATTTAAATACATTTGATTATATAATTAGCTCTATGACTTTTCTCCCTATAGAGGAGAACAGCACGTGTCAAAGAATAAGATGGAGATTAATTGGTGGTTAAGTAAATACTTAGGTATTTCTACTTCAACATCATAGAAGAAAAAAGAATTTCAGGAGGTCATGCAATTCTTTAATAAAATCTGATTTTCATGCTCCCTTATGGTGTGGAATGTATCATATTATTCATAACCATAGATTAAGAGTGGCATAAACTAAATAGATTCTACCAGACTGAACAGATTTTGAGTGTAAAACTAATGCTGAACAATATGATTATTGTATGAGATCAGCCTGGCAATTTTTTTTAATTTGAAAATATATATTTATTAAAATAGATCTTCTTATGCCTTATTATAATTTGTGTTTTTTCTAAGCAGCTACTATTTTTTAAATTTAATTTTTATTTTTATGCAAAAATACCATACTGGTCCTTTTAAGAGCACACTCATACAAAACCCAAACCTCAAAATAAACCCACAAATACACTAATGCAAAAGATAGGACATTTTGATCCACATCCATCTGAGTCCAACAGTATTTTTTTCCTCTGGAGTGGATAGCATTCCCCATCATTAGTCTTTCAGGATTGTCCCAGTTAATTTCATTGATGATATTAGCCAAGTTTTCACAATTGGTCATCTTATAATATTGCTATTATTTTATACAATATTCTCCTGGTTCTGTTTATTTTACTCATCATTTCAGCCAGATCTTACCAGCTTTTTTTCTGAAATCATCTTGCTTATCATTCCTTATAGAACAATAGTATTCCATCTTCAACAAGTACCACAATTTGTTCAGCCATTCCCCTAGTGAGTTATCTGCCACTACAAAAGGAGCTGTTATACATATGTTTGTACAAATAGGTCCTTTCCCTCTTTTTTATGATCTCTTTGGAATACAGACTCAGTAGTGGTATTAGAGAATCAAAAGTTATCACAGTTTTGTAGTCCTTTGGGCATAGTTCCAAATTGCCCTTTGGAATGGTTGGATTAGTTCACAACCTCACCAACAATGCATTAGTTTCCCAATTTTGCTATATCCTCTGCAACACTTACCACTTTCCTTTACTGTCATATTGTTCAATATGTTAGGTATGAGGTGGAACCTCCAAGTTGTTTTAATTTTCATTTCACTAATCAATAGTGATTTAGAAACATTTTTCATATGATTAGTGATAGCTTTATTTTTTCATCTAAAAACTGTTTGATCATATCCTTTGGCTACTTGTAATGTGGGGAATCAGCCTAGAAATTTTCAAAGAAGAACATCACCAAAAACTTAGCCGCTCAGGGATTGTATTTATTTTATCCACATTATGTGTATGTGTATGTGAATGAATACAAATATAAACATACATATGTACACATATATAACCCATATATGAAGATATATGTAATAGATATAGACATATAGATCATATGCATGCATATCTCCATATATCTGCACAAATATATCTTTTTCATAGAACTTTATAGAAATTCCTGCAGACTATGAAGTCTATGAAATCACTCTATCCAAAGCCAAATTGCCCACTATTTGATAGTGTCCACACTATCAAAGAGTTGGATGGAGACAAAACCTTGCCCAAACAAAAACTCCTTATCTAGAAGCTGAGATGGAATTATAAATAAATGGGAAGAAAATGTCAAACACATTGAAGTAATCATTTAAATTAAAATGTCTAAGATATAACCTAGAAGAATAGAGTTAATCCAGACGTGCAAAGTGTGAGTGTAAGAAGGGAGGATAGATGGGAAGGTAGAAGGAAGGATGGATGGGAGAAAGGAGAGAGGAAGGTAGAGGAAGGGAAAAGAAGGTAGTGGTCCCCAGCCCAGGGCAGGGGGAAATTGACCAGAGCCTTTTGGGGCTCAAATAAAAGATCATGTAGCAAGTTAGGGTTTAGAATAGCTAGGTTTTATTTAGATTAGGAAAGGGAAAGTTTGGGTAGGGAAAGAGGGTATCTTCTACCTCTTTGGTAGACAGAGACCAGGATCTGGGAGAGCCCAGGATCTGAGAGCCTCCCGGCTCAAGAGAGAATCCAGGCTCAAGAGCAAATCCAGGGTAGAGAGAGGGAAAATGCCCCAAACCCTATCTTTTATACTTTCTCCGATACCTCCCACAGAGGAAGTGGAAGGTGTCAGGGGAAGTTGTAGCAGGGATCCCTGGGAGATGCAATCTCCCAGGCTTACAATAATCTTAAACTGCACAAAAGTATAGTCTCAGAAAAAAAGAATAACCCAGCCAAATATGTTAGAATTTGTGGAATATGGGAAATTTAGGTTACAGAATATAGTCAGAATAATTACAGGAGCTAGAGAAGCATGAGAAGGAAAATTAATAGTTTAGAACATGTAATGACACTAAGAGGGTGATCTGTGGTTTATTTTAAAGCATCTACAATGTAACCTGTTAAATAAGGTGCTACAGTAGAGTATAGACACAAAAATGAGGACAACAATGCATATTATTTCTCTAGGTTTCTTTCCCTCTTTCAGTCTCCTTTTATGCTAGCAAATCTAATTTTCCAGAGGTTGAATGCTATCATTACCTCATCACATTACTCTTTTTCTTATGGTCCTAGGAATAGTTCTGTTGAGGAGAAATATACTTTCCCACTACATATTCTAATTCTTGAGTCCCCTGAAACTCTATATATTTTTCTGTCTTTACAACCAGCCACTCATAATAATGACTCTTAGATTTTAATCATTACCATTTACTTAACAATGAGATCAAATAAATTCATCATTTTAACTAATATGTTAAGTAAATACATTAAAAAATAAAATCCAATACACACAATAAGCAGAGATTGCACTCTTCCAAACTGCACTTGATAACTTTGGTGAATAATGTGTGAAGAACATTTATAGGAACCTAGCAAAGAAAAATATGAGAGGAAACACAAGTACATGGGGCAACTCAAAACTCTACATCACAGGCTTCAGTGTTACTGGGCCATTCAGCAACATCTGAATCACACAAAAGTGCTACTTTGCTCGCAGCTTGACTCTTGATCCTTACCACTCTTCCCCTGGGGAAATCCTTTTTCTTCTATTTAAACAGAGCCTTTATAAACTCTTTCAATTAACTACTAGAAGTGTTAGCTCTTAAGGTGAATAGATGTTCTCTTATAGCCAGAAAACTGCTAAATTCATGCAATTTCCTGTTTCTGGGATATACGAACCAAAGCAGTCGCCTATTCACTCACCTGGAGGCTACACTCTCCAAACCTAAAACTACTGAAAAAACCCACTCATCTACTTCCCCACTTCACCCAGACTTTCCTTCTCAGTCCAGAGGTGGACCCAGAGAATGAACAAGAAATTCTTATAAAAAGCTTCCCTTTTTTCTAGCTCTAGGTTGAGCTGAATTGGCAAGAGATGTCATTGGAATTCTTATTCTGTGATGACAGTTCTCTCCTACTAGACAGGATTCACTTATCTGTAATCTTTTTTTCATCTGACTGGCTCTAACTTCTACAGTTCCAAAGAAGCAGTTTTTCTAACCACAGCCTTTTATCACATGTTTTCACTTCTCTGCAGCTTCTTCTTCTATAGCTGATTTCTTCTTTTGACCTTCTATTGTATTTCTTTTTACTTGTAATAATTGCTGTTCAATAGCTTAAGGAAAAGCCTCTGACTCAGTGGCATGTTTTTAAAAAAATAAGGATGCTATCTCTTCTTGCTCCTCATCAATTGGCCTTGATCCTTAATGTTTATTTCCCACTTTAGAGCAGCTTTGAAATCATAGTTCCTAGAATACTTCCTTACATAGTAGGCAAAAATAAATGTTTTCTTTTTCCTTCCTTCCTCCCTTCTTCTTTCCTTCTTTCCTTCTTTCCTTCTTTCCTTCCTTCTTTCCTTTCTTCCTTCCTTCCTTCCTTCCTTTCTTCCTTCCTTCCTTCCTTCTCTCTTAACTTCTTAAGTATCAATTTCAAAACAGAAGACTGGAAAAGGCTAGACAATTGAGGTTAAGTGCCCATGATCACACAGCTGGGAAATGTCTGAGGACAGATTCAAAACCATGATCTCTTGACTCTAGGCCTACTGCTATATCCATTGTGCTACCTAGCTTCCCCTTTGCTATATATTTTCAATAAATATCCATTTAAAAGATCTCATTGATGTTAATTGCATATCAATTGGCTAAAATGATAGGAAGACACTAATTTATGTAATTGATAATATTGAGGCAATATTAACTGGCATTTGGATAATTAACATTAGGGAGAAACACACCAGAATGGAGGCTCTAGTTGAAAGCATTGGAAAAACTCCACCAATCCTCAGAAGTAACCCTAGAACCCTTATGGAAAAGATAGAATAGTACTGTATTTAGGAATTCCAATCTGCTAATTTGTGTGGGGGAAGAGATCATTAGGAAG
>NC_058131.1:175444185-175452503 GCF_016433145.1 Gracilinanus agilis | reverse complement strand
TTCCTCCCTCCCTCCCTTCCTTCCTTCTTTCCTTCCTTCCTTCCTTCCTTCCTTCCTTCCTTCCTTCCTTCCTTCCTTCCTTCCTTCCTTCCTTCTTTTCTTCCTTTCTTCCCTCCTTCCTTCATCAATAGACAAATTCAGACAGAGAATTACTAGGGATAAAAGTACAAGTAAACAAGACAGTCATCCTCAGGAACACTGAATTCCAATTAGAAAATGATATGGGGGTATAGTCTTCTCCTAGACACCCCGCAAACCCCAAAGGTATCCTAGGTAAGAAAACATAATGAATTACTCTTTCCCTTGCATCCCCACAGTGCTGAAGGAAGGTGACTCTGAGCAACAGAAGCCAATATGATGAGAAGGGTTTCTGAGAGAGGCATTCCAGCTGGCCTCTTCCAGATTTTTGATGAACATAGATAGGCACCTCCCAGTTTCCTTCTTGTACCTTAGATATAATGATCCCCTGAACTACATAGGTCACCCCATCCTGTCTTCAGGGCATAGCCCAACCTCCATCATCCCATCTCTGGTAATGGAGTAAAACTATCTCTAAGTCATGTAGGCTCTGTTGTCAAGAGAGTATAAAAATCCCAGACCCCATCTTCTCTAGAAGGCAGTATCTCCACCTGCACCTGTCTCCCAGCCATTCAACTCAATAATTCAACTTGCATTCAACTTAATAAATCTCTCTATTTTTAAGCTAATTATCTGAGTCTGTCATTCCTGGTGAGAGTGCCCTTGCTGCGCCAGGTTTCCTCTCCAATTCTCACATGAAGGGAAGCTGTAGATATGAAACTCATAAGAAAAAACACTGATATTGAGAAAGATTGAAGGCAAAAGAGAAGGGAATTGTAGTGGATGAGATGGACAGATTGTATCATGGAAAGAACAATATGAAATTGGGCAGAATTAAAGAAATACCAAAGGGTTAGGTAGACATGGTGTGCCATATAGTCCAAAGAGTCACAAAAAGTTGGACATTACTGAAGAACTAAATAACTTTTGGGTGTGGGAGGACATACTAAACAGCATGTGGTAGAAATGCCCAGAAAGTGACATTAAGGCCTGGTTCTTGTCAAGATGAAAGTTTTATAAATGTTCTCTGAGCAACATTAACACATGTCAAATTTCCAAGAAAGTGGCCTTTGATTTTTTAAAGATCATTTTTATCTATGTGTATGCTATATCCACTTATATGTTCTCTATTTGTCTGCTTGTACAAGTATTAGATTTATGTCATGAACCACTGAGATAGTAAAAAGTGGCATTTTTTTCTATTTTAATGTGTTTGGCACAGCACCATGTATAGAGAAGGGTTTGGGAAATGAGTTTTAATGATGGAGCTTTTTTTTGGGTATGTGAAGATAGTAGAATGGATTAGAAAACCTCATGGAATCCCTTCCATTTCTAGGATACACTGAATATCTCAGTGGGTCACAGAGAAAAGAATATGCCCTTGGAGGTCAAGAAGACAGGGTTCTACTATCACTCTGCCAACAGCTGTATAGCCCAAGGTACAAAATTTAATATTTCTGGACCACAAGAGAGGGAAAATTGAACTATATGTTCCCTTGAGGTCCCTTCCACTTTTTATTAATGCATGAATTAATATATTTACAATGTAAATCAATTTGGGAAGAACATTTTTAATAGATGGGACAACTTAAATATGGTGAAAAATAAATACTTGTCAAGTATCAGAGGCTTTCATTTAAGCTATTGAACTGCAATTATTACAGATAAAGGAAGGACAGTAAAGTCAAGAAAAGGGATGAGCAATGGAAGCTGCAGAGAAGTGAAACCATGGTGGTGGATAAGGGAGCAGAAGGCTATTGTTAGAAAAGAAAACTGCTTCTGTGGCACTCCAGAAGTTAGAGACAGTAAGATAAAAAAAAAAGAAACAGAGCACTGAATCCTGACTGGTAGGAGAGGATCGTCATCATTGAACAAGGACTCCAATGGCAGCTCTTGCCTTTCAGCCCCACCTAGAGCTGGATAAAGATTAATCTTTTTGTAAAGGCTCCTTTTTCATTCTCTGGGGCCACCTCTGGCTTGAGAAGGAAAATCTGGGTGGGTGGGACTTTGTTATTCTGGGAAGAAAAGTTGTGATTCTTGCAGCTCTATTAGGACTGGACAATGCAGCCTTCAAGGAAAATGAATACTTTTCTGGGTTGTTTATTGTAGAGTCCAAAGACAGGAAATTGGAAGAGCTTAACAGTTTCCTGGCTTAAAGAGAACTGCTACACACCTTAAGAACTAACACTTCTAATAGTTAATTGAAAGAGTTTCTAAAGGTTCTGTTTAAATATAGGGAAAGAATTTCCCCAGTGAAAAAGTAGTTAGAATCATGAGTCAAACAGTGAGCAGAGTAGTGCTTATTTGTGATTCAGATGTTCATGAATGTAGCCAATAATATTAAAGCCTGTGTTCTAGAGTTGTGAGTCGCACTAAATACATGTTTCTATCTTTATAGATTTCCTAAAGACTGAGTATGTAAATGTTTCTAGAAGCTACATCCTTCATTCCAAAACATAATTTCTTAGACCTAGAAGACAAGAATAAGAAAGAGAAACTCTTTACTTCTAAAGAGAGACCAATTAACTTTTGGATGGTTTTCATTGTTTGGATGTTTCCCTTTATACAGAGCTAAAAATAGTACCATTGCGATTTCTGCCCATTGCTTCTTTTTTATCTTGTACTTAGAGTACTTATTTTATATTTGTTTGCATGTTTTCTCCCTAGCAGAAAGCATATTTTGCCTCTTTTTCTATTTAGCACAGTGCTTGGCACATAGTTGGCATTTAATAAATGTTGATAGATTGATTGTCCCCTGGAGACAAATAGTCCATCTTCCATATGAAAGATTCTATGGCTCTCTGAATTCTGTTCTATCCTTTAAGCACCACGTGGTACAGAAAACACTTGGTTATATGCCAAAACACTATTACCAACCACATAAAAAATGATATGGGGCTTGAGACTGGTCATTGCTATAATTTGAAGTCATCTGAAAGGGAATGTTTGTAACACACATAGCATAGTGTTGAGGGCATAGTAGGTACTTTCTAAGTATTCATTTCTGTTGCGGATGCCAGGAGGGTGTCAGGGAATGGACTTTAAACCTCCAGCTTTACCGGCTCCACATTGGGCACCAGTTATAAGGAACAGGGGAAATGGAGGGAGCTTGGAGTGCTGCAAGGGTTCTTGATGAATGGAGGTGGTATACAGAGAATGGGAAATGAAAGCACTCACTCTTCTGATGTTCAGCAGTCCATCTTTAATCACCACATACACACTAACCAACTAACCAACACCAAGGACTACAGAAGTTAAGACATAGTTTTTACCCATGGGAAAGTCAAGCCCACCTAGCATAAGAAACTAGGTAGTCACCAAAATAGATTCCAGGAAATATTATCTTCTTAGAACTCTGGGAACTCCTTGTCTTTCTTCTAGCAGTAATCAATAGACACCTGGGGAAATGTCCTTGCTTGGTTCAACCTTTTGTCTCAAAACTTGCTCTTTTCTCTGAGAGAGTACTCCCAGCCTGATCTTGCTCAAAAATGCTAGAGGAGAGGGGAACAAGGCAAAGAGGAATTAACTCTTTGCAGTCTCTACACATTTCCTTCTCCATCTCCTTCTATAACCAAAGAGGTTTTGATGCATGGTCTATCTGAGCTCTTCCACCTAGAATCATGATCTCTTAGATTTGTAAGAGATCTTAGAGTTCACCTAGTCCAAACCCTGCCTGAAGATAAATTCTACATAAATTTGAGATCCTACAATGTATTTGAATAAAAGTGGCTAGGTGACACAGTAAAAAGAATGCTGGTCCTGGAGTCAGGAAAACCTGAGTTCAAATCCATCTTCAGACATTTATTAGCTGTGTGACACTAGGGAATCACTTAGGCTCTATCTGTCTTAATCTCTTCATTTATAAAATGGGGATGAACATTGTATCTCTCCACCACCTCCAGGTATTGTTGTGAGTATCAAATGTGAGAGTGATTGCAAAGCACTAGTATAGTGTCTGGCACATATAAAGTGCTATATAAATGTGAGCCATTATAATTATTTAATCAATTGGTTTTTACTTAAGGACCTCTAGTGATGGAGGGATCATTCTTCTCAAGGCAGCTATTTGACTTATGGATGCTTTTCATTTGGGAGAAGGTTTTCTTTGCATGAGTTGAAAAAATTATCCTTTCAATGACTTTTACTTAGTACACTGGCTCCTTTTTTTAATGGGAATCTAAATAAATCCAATCCCTCCTCTTTGTGATGACTCATCAAATACTAGAATAAAACTATGTCTATTCAATATTTTCTCTTCTCCAGGGTAAATATGCTCAGTTCATTCAACCAGACTTTAATATAAGAAAAAGGAAAATGGAATATCCTTAACTAGAATTTGGTTTGCTATTCAGTTAGTGAAGCTTTTTAAAGAATTTATTCATCTAGCCTTTCAGAAGTTTTGGACAAGTTTGCTCATGAGGACAATTTTTTACCCAACTTAACCCATGCCAGTCCAGTGATAGGGGCCTGGAATTAAAATGCAAGGAGAGACCTGGACCTTACAAATGCAATAAAATATATGCTACTCTGCTATGATTAAAAAGAATAAAATTCAGATAAAGTACTAGTGTTGTTCAACTTCAGAAGCATGTTGGAGAAGATGCGGCACATGTGCCACAGGGGGCTGCTCCATTACCCCTCTCCACTGCATCTGGGGACAATGTTCACATGCCCAGCCCCTCTGCACAGCAACCAAGTGAGCACCCATTGTCTGGGGTAATGTGAGGGGCTCACAGGCAGCTTGAAGGTGCAGTTTGGTCATGTGATCTCTAAAAGATCCACCAACACTGCCCCAGGGGATAAAATACCTTCAAATCCTACAATATTATCTATCAAACCTTTTATGTTTCTGGTGGTAAGGAAGTCTATATATAAAACCTATACAACTCTGTCCACAAGAACTGATGGAAAGAAAATAAATCTACTTGATTAAGTTTAACTTCTCAAAAAATATGATTTGTTAAGTACCATTATTGACAGAGATGTTACAGAGGAAGAAAAGAGAATTTAAATGATAGCTTATTTTCTTCCTGACATTTTTGCTAAATGCAGCTGGGGCTTTCTGACCTAATTCCCTCCATCTAAAGATATCCTCCATGGCAGAGCTCACATTTTAATGACTTTGAATCAACATGTATTAAAAATAATTTCTGGCTGAGTGATTTTGTCCCTATGCATCTTCTCCTTCCATGCTTTAGTTTCATAACACTATAATGTGTTTGAGAAGATGGGTAGGGTGACTCAAGAAGGTAGGGTATGTTGACTTTTCTGGATGCTATAATAATCCATATTTCTATATTTTTTCATTTTACTTTTTTCATCAAAAACCTTCTGTTCTCTGTCCTATCAGTACCCTCGAATTAAATGACATCTAATGTGAATGTATTTTTTTAATTTGGCATTTAGCTTTCTGTGTACACGTTTCCCCAATGAGCCACCCAGTACAATGAAAACTCCTCAAGGTCAGAAATTCTTTTGGTTGGGTCTTTTGTAGCCCAAGGAGCCTAGCATAATGTACGCCATATAAAAGTTACTTAATAACTATGGGTTGAATTGAATGATAGATTAATCAATAAATCAATTGATAAACATTTATTAAGCTCTTACTTTGTGCTACCTAGCCAGGCAGCTAGATGGCACAGTAAATAGAGTACTAGGCCTGCAGTCAGGAACACTTATCTTCCTAATTTCAAATCTTGTCTCAGATACTAGGTGTGTGACTCTGAGCAAGTCACTTAATCCTGTTTGCCTCAGTTTCCTTCTCTGTAAAATGAGCTGGAGAAGGAAATGGCAAACCATGCCATAATCTTTGCTATGAAAACCCCAAATGAGGTCATAAAGAGGCAGACTCAACTGAAAATGACTGAACAACAAAACAATATAAACAAGGTATTATGCTAAGCAATAGGAATAAAGGTAGCCATGGAAATACAGAGAAAATTTAGGGAGATTTGCCTATGAGTAACTAAGAATCTTTTCTCTTCAGGGAGTTCATCAGTATTCTTTATAAGCAGTGTATGGCAATTTTAGGCCACTTTCTACTATGTAGATATTCAAATCATAATCTCACTGTATGTATCATCTGTGAGTAGATGGAAGGACTCTAGCCTTTTCTTTCACTGGGGCACTAGTTTCTCCATTGGCATTAGTTATTTTCTTTTTTTAATTATAATATCTTTTTTCCAAATTACATGACACTACAATTTTTAATATTCATTTTCAGACAATTTTTAATTCATGTTCTCTCCCTCCAAATCCACCCCATTCCCAAGAAGGCAGGTAATATGATATAGGTGGTACATATATTATCATACAATGCATATTTCCATGTTCAACATAATGTGAAACAAAATACACATTGCCTAGTAGACACAAAAAATCATGGAGGAAATAAAGAAAAGAATGGTATGTTTCAACCTACATGGGAAGATAGGATTAACTCTCCCCTTGCCTATTTTTAAATTAATCAATAAAAGCTGAAAACACCCCTACTTAACATTAAGTAGGGGAAGTCCACAAGCCACTTGCTAAAAGTGGATGTCAACTCCAGAAGCTACTGACCACCCCTAGGCAGCACTAAGCAAATTTAAAGATGGCAATTGGATCCCATAAAGTGGAAGAAGGGACAGGAAGTGACATGAAAATAGGACTATAAAAGTCCTGAATTTCCTGTCCAAGGGGGTCTTTGGCCTGAATTTTTTATCTTGGACTGGGACTGCAGCTTGGAGATATGACTTGGGACTTTGACCTTGGACTCTGACTCTTGGACTGCTTCTGGAAAGACTGCTCCTAGATCTTCTCCTTTGGAGCTTTGGCTTGGGTGAGTGAGAAGCTGACCCTCCTTTCCTTGCTTCTGGAGAAATTAGTTCCAAAGAGGCCTCCCTTTCTTGGAGGAGACCACGTGGATTGAACTTTTGTTTAATTAACCATCGAGTCCTCTGGCTGAAGGCTTAAAGAGAGCTGCCTGGGTTGAGCCATAGACTGGAGCAACATTTAGGGTGATAGACTAGATTTCTTACTCTGCCCTCTTTTAAATTTCTCTACTTTCACTCTTTCCACCTCTTTGTAAATAAGTCTACTGAAAGTCAATTTGCCTTGAGCTATAATATTTTTAAATTGGCAACCACAGTATTATCTTAGAATTCTCATATATTTAGTCAAACCCTTGATTTTAATTCCGTACAACATTTATACTTCGTGTATTCCTTCTGTGGTGGTGGATATCATTTTTTGCCATGAGCCCATTGGAGTTATCATGGATCTTTGCTTTGTTGATATAGTTGTCATCATCATACATTATTGCTGTTACTATATACAATGTCCTCCTGGTTGTACTCATTTCACTTTGCATCACTTCATACACATCTAGTTGTTTTGTGGTCATCTTGTTTGTCATTTCTTATGACAAAATAGTATTTCATTACGATCATATACAACACTTGTTCATGTATTCCCCAATTGATGGACATCCCTTCATTTTCCATTTCTTTGCCACCACAAAAAACAGCTGCTGTCAATATTTTTACAGGTAGGTACTTTTCCCATATCTATAATCTTTCAGAGGCAGATCTATTAATGGTATTTCTAAGTGAAAAGGTATGCATGCTTTGATGATTCTTTGTATATGGTTCCAGATAGCTCTTTAGAATGGTTATGTCAGTTAACAGCTCCACCAGCGGTGTAGTAGTGTCCTGGTTTTTCAATATCCTATCCCCTCCAACAGTTATCACTTTCTTTTATTTTGTCATGTTAGCCAATCTGATGTTAATGAAGTATTATCTCAGAATCATTTTGATTTTCATTTTTCTGATCAATAGTGATTTGGACCTTTCCTTCATATGACTAAAGATAGTTTTAATTTCTTCATATGAGAATTGTATATTCATATCATTTTACTATTTAGCATTTGGGGAATGCTTTGTATTTTTATAAATTTGACTCATTTCTCTATGTATTTGAGAAATGAAGCCTTTATCAGAGTTTTGGCTCTACTACTATTTACCTGTGTGATACTTGGCAAATTTCTTTATCTCTGTAGACCAGAACTAGTACTTGTAAAGTTTAGAGTTTATACTAGATGGTGTTTAAGTTCTAGACCATCTAGGTCTAACTCTATCATCTTATTAATATGTCTCAACCCCTTCTTTTACAGATGAAGAAACTGAGTTGATGATATGTTGAGACATCCAAGGTAACATATATATATATATATATATATATATATATATATATATATATAT
>NC_058131.1:175414067-175441246 GCF_016433145.1 Gracilinanus agilis | reverse complement strand
ATATATATATATATATATATATATATATATATATATATATATATTAAGAAGAGCCCAAACTTGAACTCAGGTCCAATGATTCAAATTTCAGTTGGAAAGTTCAGCATGTTTTCACTATAGCTCTCTGCCTTTGTTACTTCAGAGTCATAAAGGGTACCTCCAATTAAACCAGATAGTTTTGATACTTACATTTCATGATCAGAGAATGTACTTATTATCTTTAACCTCAAGCCATTTGCCAAATGTACTACTTTAGTATAAGAATGGTCATGGATTAATGCAAATTCATTAATGCTACCAGAAAATACCTGAAAAAGTGTGCCCCACTGAAGCTTTATAAATTGACAATCTATAAAGACAAATTTAGCTCTCTATTCTCCTATTCTTCCATATTGGACTGTTTTTTCCACATCCCATATCTCCCACTTAAAGGCAGCCATCTCATTTCCCACTTAGCTATTCAGGAATTCATCATAGACTCTAAAAACACATCATCCTGAAGGTCACATCAACACAGAAACTCTCAACCCCAACCCCGAATAGCCCATGCTTGTAGAGTCCCCCATTCCCCTTACAGGAGAAGATAGGGGGCAGAGTTCCTCCCAGATCCTTCACTTAAGGAGGATACCAAGAGAAGCTATCTTATAATGCTCTACCTTGCTGCAGGATTTCATCATGAGCCCTGACTTTTTAGCTTTTTTTTTTAATGTGTAATCTTCTCCCATTAAAATTTCAGTTTCTTGAGGATAGATCTTTCCCTTTCTTTGTATCTCTAGGGCCTAGAAAAGTGTCTGGCACATAGTAGGCACTTTTAAATGTCTATTGACTAACATATTTCATTTTACTTCCTAAGATAATAATAATGATTTTAAATGATTTTAAACTCATAGATCAAAGGCTTCAGCATCAAATGAGGCCTAACAGTGATTGCACTCTGGCTTCACATAGTTTCTAACTGGTATCTTTCTTTTTTATGTGACCAGGATCCTATATTTTACTTTAGTTCTAAGATTTTGGCCCCTGTTTTCTTCTACTGTGCCTAAACCACTGCCTTCCTATCTTTACCAGAATTGTGGTATACTGTTTTGAAAAAATACTGAACTTGGAGACAGGAATCCTGGCTAAGAATCCCTGTAGAAATCTACTTATCATCTCCAGATAGTCTCATAAGGATGGCTTAGTTGATAAGAAAGTAATGAGATATGGGGGACAATCTTGACTGTTAACTCATAGCTGCTTCTCTGAAGTGCCATTGAGTCACAAGTTTATTATATATGAAAATGCAAACTCCCTTTCACCCAAAAGCACAGAGAAAGATTTACAGCTGTGCAGCAATGCCATTACAACTTAGACAATACAAAGAGGCTTCAGAAACTTCAAGGTGAAGGTAAAAACCAGGCTGGACTTTCA
The DNA here is from genome assembly GCF_016433145.1 of Gracilinanus agilis. NCBI lineage: Eukaryota > Metazoa > Chordata > Mammalia > Didelphimorphia > Didelphidae > Gracilinanus > Gracilinanus agilis. Next base: position 175,439,836 of record NC_058131.1, on the reverse strand, counting down.
GCTACCTGATTATCAGCAAGCTAAGTCTGGGAATACTTCTCTCAGGAGTGAAATGCCCCTGCTAAACTGAGGTTTTAACCTTGGCCTGCCAAGCAGCTGCATTTCTGACCAAATGGGAAGAATGTTAACCTCTTGCCTGCTGGTTTGCTAAGAGCTTAAAGCTTTCCAGTAAGACTATATTGCTTTCTAATAAGAAAAGGTGTGGATCATAAAAGGGGTCAAAAGAGGAGTCTCCTATTTTTATCTATTTGAGACTCTGTTTCTCTTATTGGCCTCCCACAAGTCCCAATTGATATTTATTAGTTGCAAAACCATATATAAGACATTTCGTCTCCTTGGGACTCAGGTTACCAATCTAGAGAATGGGGTTAATAACAATATATAATTATCAAAAGGTTAATATAAGGAAAGCACTTTATAACCCTGAAAGTACTATATTATCATGAGTTTTTATTACACAGCTCCTCTGGTACCTGCAGTTTTTGTAGCTGCTAGATTCCTATTTCAGAATTTCATTTCCTTTGATTGCATTTTAACTAGTGGGCCCACTATTATAAATAACCTGTATTTCTACTTATTATCCTTTAGACTCTTCTGAGGTTTCACGTACCTCTTCAGATTTTGTCATATTATATATTGCAAGATCCTCTTCATAGTTTACCTACTCTGCTCTCAAAAATGTATCCTGAACAGCCCCTGCCTGTCTAATATGGTTTCCAACTCATCCCTTACATAGTCTTTTTTTTTTCTATGCCAGTCCTCACTGCCAATATATTTCAATACTCACTTTTCAAGAGACTCTTTGGAACATAGTGTTTAAAGCTAGAAGTTATCTTAGAATTCTAACTTTACATATTCAGAGGTGAGGAAACTGACATATAAAGAGGTTAATTGACATTAGGTGGCATTCATAATAAATGTGTTAAAATTTGAACCCAGTTCTTGTGAATCAAAGTCTTGTGGTTTTTGCCCTTTTATCTCTGTAGTAGAAACTCAGAGTTTACAGTGGGTGCAAAAGTCCTTGACTTTGTGGTTTCCACTGGATCATCACTTACATTGTGAAATTTAGGAAGCGTGTTTGCAGATCATTCTATTAGTAATAGTGAGGTCACTTTTATTGCTCCTTGAACATAAAACAATTCTCAAATTAAGGAAGTACTCACAGCACTAACCAGCTTTTAGTCTCTCTGTCTCTGTCTGTGTCTCTGTCTCTCTCTCTCATTTTGTTTATATCACAGTCTGCTCTTCACTTTTGAATTAATTATTCTTTTGAGGATCCCCGCTTTGTTTATCTCATGTGGGGAAGAGACAGGTAACGAGACTTAATTAAATCTCTTTTTGTCAGATGGCTGATGGAATCTTTAATGCCACTGATTCTGTGTGTGTGCGTGTGTGTGTGTGTCTGAAAGAGAGATAGAGAAAGAGAGAGAGAGAGAGAGAGAGAGAGAGAGAGAGAAAGAGAGAGAGAGAGAGAAAGAGAGAGAGAGAGAGGGAGGTGCACATGTCCTCCACTTTCCCTCTGTGATGAAATGGAAAGGATCTTGAATGTAGGATCATAGATTTTGAACTATAAAGGTTATTTAAAGTCCTGAAGTCTAACTTCCACATTTTATAGATGAGAAAACCTAATCAGAGAAGTTAAGGGACTTGTAATTGCTCACATAGGCAGCAAGGGTGCTTTGCATCATCATATATATCAAGGGACGTAAGTTCAGCTTTTAGTAGCTTCTTATCTAACAACATTCCTATACGATTAGAATTGCACAATCTCCTGAATCTTCTTATTTAGATCTGCTTTCATTGATCTGGGTTTTTTTTTTCTTTATTCTGAGAATCCAGGCCTTTCCTATTTGATGCCTTGGCTCATATTCTACCACCACTCTACCACACTCACTTGATCCATATCAAGGAATAGGCTCTTCTCCTGGAGTTGTGACTGGGGAGATCCCTCTATATCGAGTCGAAGCCAGACTCAATTGATATTGTTCACCCTTTTGTCCTATTACTATGTACGTCTCCCTGACTTCCTTTGAGAATTATAATCAAATCAATAGTTCCATTTCTTCTAGCAAATGAATATTCCACTCCTCATTTCTATGACCTATGAGGTGAAAATATCATTCCCTGGTCACCACTCTGCTATAAGTGCTGTCTTCTCCCATTAGGCTGTAAGTTTCTGGAAGTCATGGATTATCTCTGAATTTTGTATCTATGTCCCCAGAACATAATATGGTGTCTGACATATAATAATCCATTAATGGTCAGCTAAGTGGTACAGTGGAGTGCTAGGCCTACAGCCACAAAGATCCAAGTCCAAATTCAGCCTTAGACACTGACTAGCTTTGTCCTCTTGGGTAAGCCACTTAACTTTGTTTGCTTCAGTTTACTCATATATAAAATGAGCTGCAGAAGTAAATGGCAAACCATTCCCATCTTTCTACAAATGAAACAAACAAAAAAAAAGGTGATGAGGAATCAGACATAACTTAAACAACTAAGCAAAAAATCCATTAAAATATTTTTACATGTATTCATTCTTATCATCTCTATCTGTTGAAGCTTTTGCTTTCCTTTAAGGCTCAACTCAGATGCCATTTTCTCCATTAACACTTCACAATCTCCCTAGAACAATCACAGACACAGATATACATAGACAGATAGACACATATACAAAGAGTTATAAACACTGGTTATTGCAATTTTTCTCTAAATTTCTCACTTTACCTAGATTCCACTTTCACATTTCTTTGTATCACAGCTTGATCAGAGAAGACTATGACCTAGCCAATTCTGGAGACAAGGTAGAAGGTTATATATCTTTCATCATAGCCTAACATCACCTTAGATGATCTTTGTCAGAAATAACAGAACCCTCAAAGGTTTCATTCATTCATGATTATGACAATTTATAATCATTCCTCACAGTTTTTGAGAGGATGAAATTTTGTGCCAATGTGTTCACCTGGATTTTCTTCCCCCCTTATTCTAGGAATATTAATCTTAGATCTCTATCTTAGAATATCTGATCAAAGGCCACTTCTTCCACTTCCCTAATTCCCACAGTTGGAAATCCTCTTTTCTTTCCCCATAGTAATTTATTGTTGTCTTCCTTTCTTATGCTTGAAATAATCTTTTCATTATAATTGTTTGTATGTATGTCATGACCTCCATTAGGTTAAAAGTTATTATATCTTCTACTTGAATGTAGTAACTCTTAGGTAAATAATTATTTAGTGAATGATGAAATTAATGAAGAAATGAAAGGACAAAACCAGAAGTCTACCTAGAGTAGAAGAATGTTTTCAGGTTTACCTATGATGCACAATCACTTTTCCTGGAAACAGGAAAAACAGGAGGGATATCAGAAGGAATAATGCAGATAAGAAATGTGAAACTAGAGAAACAAATGGAATGAATGAATGAATGAATGAGTGAGTGAAAGAAAATCTTCTTATGTGGCAAAAATGTGCTAAGCTCTGAGGATGCAGAATGAAAAAGGCAGTCCTTATTTTCACTGTATAAATGAAGGAGATACATATTGAGGGATTGAGATGGCTTGGTGATCCTAAAGGTACATTGATAAAGTAGCTATCAAGAGTTAAATGTTCTTATGTACTTTGGGATACTTTCTCTCATCTGAATGAGAAATCTGAAGAGGAATTTTGTGGAAGGGGAGAATAAGCTTACGATCTCATTAACCACAACTCTCATCACGTGTTTCTCCAATATTGATGAATATTGTAAATGGATACTAGAGTATCCTGAAACACAATTCGTGTTGTCATGGATCCTGCTAAATAATCTTCTCCCTCTCTACCCAGTACACACACTAACATGCATGTGCATACACACACAGAATAATGCTATTAATGAAGATTCAAAAAGAGAAAACCCAAGATTCATTATGCAAAGTCCCTCTAATTCTCTTTCCTGGAACTTTGTGCAGTAACAACATTATTGTGGGAGTAACCAGAACTTGAAGTGGGGTGTCAAAATTCAGAAGGACTAATGATACTTGAACTTTTTAAATAGATGTTTAGCACCTAGATAGGAAGACCATTAGTTAAAATATGAAGCTGTACAAATGGTTTGTTTCTTCCCCAGCATTGACTGGTGAGCTCTTCTACCTGGTCTCAAGGATTTTTGCCTGAAGTTGTAGCCTTTGCAGCCATGGCTTTGTCATTTCCAGATATTTCGTCCTAAACTGGCCAGTGTTTCATCTTGTCTGTCTACCTTTACAGAGTGGTATCCTAGAATTCCCTCCAAAACTAAATTTGTTCAAGATATCTATATTTTTACTTTCCATAGGCATATTTTTCATAGGATCCTAAATTGATTGATGGTACACCAATAGTTATTTAGTCCTCTAGACTCTCCTTTTAAAAAATGAAGAAACCGAGACCCAAGTAAGAAGACTGACTTGCCCAAGGTCATATAGCTGGTACCATAGGCAATATTTGAACCTAGGTCATCTGACTCCAGAGTCAATGTATCTTTCCATTATAACATGCCAGGGTTTTAGAACTACTAATCATGTCTCTAATAATTTTCCTAAGTACTACCAAAACACTCAAAATTTTTATACCTTCTGAATTCCTCAAAAAGTCTGGCCAAAATGGAAGAATAATAAATTGTTTTCTATGTCCACTGATCTCAAAGGAGTATGAGTGGCAGAGAAAATTCCTGGACGTGCTGTGTATCTCTGTCCTCATCCCTTTTAACACTGTTTTTAAAAATCCTTAACTTCCATTTTAGAATAAATACTAAGTATTTGTTCCAAGGCAGAAGAATGGTGAGGAATAGGCAACTGGAGTTAAGTGCCTAGCCAAGCATCATATGATTAAATAGTGGCCTATAATATTTTAATTCCATGATTTATTTCCCAGATTCTTTTTCAGGGGAATTTTCATATATGCCACAATAGAAGACACGTAGTCCAAGGAGATCTGAAGAGTGAGTCGGCAAACTCTCATTTCTCAATCTCCAATCATTCCTTAAAAGAAAACCATTTATGCAAGGTGTCTATGCATCTTTGTGTATGTATAAAACATGTTTATGTATATGTGTGTGGCATGTGTGTATGTGTGGCCTCACTCTCTCATGATGCCAATACTTATCTCTCAGTATGTACCTTCATAAATTAAGGAATAATTAATTTCCCATTATGAGAGCGGAAAATTAGAAGTTTACTTTCTAAAACACAATAAAGAAGAATAGAAGCTTACTCCTTGTCCCTGTCAAACATATCTCACATACAGACCAGAGATCTCACATATGGACCAGAGAAGGTACATATAGATTACATGTGTTCCAAAGAATCCTAACTAATTTTATTTTTTTTTAATTTAATGTTATTTTTAAAGTATGTAAACCCTCTTTCCTCTCCTTCCATCATAGAAAGCTAGCTAATTTTCAATTCCTGGCTGGTTTTTATGCCTAGATCTCTTTCAAGAAAGGGGATGTTTCTGAGACTCCTTTAGAGGTTTGAAGTTACTCCACTGGGGGCTTCTGAAAACTTAACCCCCAAGGAGGTCTTTGAATTGATCTATTACTTTCCCTTCTTTTGAATCTCCTGCTTCCTTGAAAGGATTCAATAGGGTTCCAAAGCAAAAGTCCAATCCCTACCAGGATGAATAAATTCCAATGTAGAAAAAAAATTAATCAAGAATCTTTTCAACAGTTGTGGACATCTAAGAGCCTCTGGTAGCACCTGGGAACTGAGAGAATTGTGAATTGAAGCCTAATGAGAGTTTGGGTTAACTCCCATTATCTTTTAAGTACAAAAAAAATTGAGACCAATTCATTTTTATAACTGTGCACATAACTCTTCTCTTTAACTATGTCTTATGGCACATTACAGGCCCATATTAATCCCTCTTTTGAGCTCTCCTATTAGGGACTGTCAGTATCAGGTTTTTTGGACACTATTTATTCTGTCCTTAACTATTACTTATTCAATTAGTCAACTGAAGAAAATTCACTTTCTCTTTGCACAGATCTTTGCTGGGCACTATAGACACAAAGATGAAAACAAGAACTCTAGTTACCTTCATGATTATGGGATAGTACATAGAACACTGGCTGGAGTTGGGAAGACCCAAGTTCAAATCTAGCCTCAAACATTACCTGTGCAATTCTGGAAAAGTCAAATATTTATGATTCATATTTAATAAGTAGTCCAGCCATAGAATTTTTTAGATGATGGGCTTTTCTTTTCCATATGCTTTCCCCATTCCTACTTCAGCTACCATTCTTGGAATTCAGTCAAAAATTCATATCAAATTTATTCAATTACCAATATACTTCATTCTTATACAAATAACCCTAGAAACTTCACTTAAAATATTTAAAGTAGCTTGGTCAGACTTGTAACTTGCTTTCTTGACAGCAATAAAGTAGCTGCTCCCTTGCTTCTCCCTACCCTTCTAAAAATGTCATTTATTATGCAAATTTCAATATACATAGTGCCACATTTCTGTTAGAAAGTCTATAAAAATTATTGAAGGGAAGGATCAGGTCTCTCGATTTTTTTTTGGATTCTTATGCCCAGCCCAGTGGCCTGCACACATTAACAACAATATTATCTCACATTTATATGAGTTAAAGATTTATGTTTTATAATAACTTTATGAACTGAGTATTTCATGAATCAGTATGATTGTTTTATAGATAAGGAATTTGAAGCTCAGAGAAATATAGTAAGTTGCTTATGATCACATAGCTAGGGAAGGAAGGTCAGAGCCAAATCTAAAGCAGGTCTCCTTTGCTTTTTGAATTGAACCAAGTTGCCTTCATTAGGTGATCAACATAAACTTACTAACAATAATGAAAAAAACACCATCTACTGATCAGTTGCCATCACCAGGCCGGGAAGCTCCATAAGCCTAGAGAACATCACAGTTTCCCTCAGATAACCAGTCCTGCTTCTAGCCTGGCCCCTAAAACTTTAGTCTTGAGGAGTTACCTTTGTGGAAATGTGACCTAACAACTACCTCTGCAGATCCTTCCATCCCTTTCTTTTCTACAGGCACAGGAACTGAAGACCTGGGAAATAAAGCTCTCGTAACATTAACGATATTAAATAGTACCCAGGAGAGACAGATATAGGTTCATCACTGAAAATAGCATTAAAATCAACAATCTGCTCTTTTTTAAAACACCTCCTGCCTTAGAATCAATGCTGTGTCAGTTTAAAGGTAAAAAAAAATAGTAAGGGCTAGACAATTGGGGTTAAGTGACTTGGCCAAGATCACATAGCTAAGAAGTGTCTAAGGTCAGATTTTAAACCAGGATCTCCCATCTCTAGGCCTGCTTCTGCATCTACTGAGTCATCTAGCTGCCCCTAATAATCTGCTTTGCTGCTGTATACTGCAGACCTCAGGATCTTTATTTTTGAAGTGTAGCTGAGATCTTGGTCCCCTTTGTTAGAATGTGAGCTCCTTGAGAGCAGGGTTTAAGTTTCTCCTATACTTATATTCCCAGAATTTAATGCAGTATTTGAATATTGTAAGCATTTAAAAATTTTCATTTATGCATTCTTTCATTCATTTATTTCATTTCCTCTTCCCCTCCCAACCTCTCCCTAAAGTTCCACCAGATATTATCATAGGAAATTGATTATCTAAATGAAGATAAATCAATCTTTGCCTATTCATTGAACTACAGTTGACTGACCTCTCGTTTTATTATCTAAGCTAAAGTCCCCTTGAAAGTGTTTTTTGTTGTTGTTGTTGTTGTTGTTGTTGTTGTTCACTGACTTATGGTTTCCACTGGACTTCTAATTTTTGACATTGGACAAGTCACTAATCTCTATAGGTTTAAATCTGCTGGTGTATAAAATTGATCTAGCTGATCTCTAAAGTCTCTTCCAGTGCTGAATTCTATGATTCTGTGGTCCTCTGATTCCTGATTGCTGACCCTAAACAGCTATAGAAGCCTAGACAACACTGGTTATGCCCAACGGCCCTTAATTTATGGATGATTCTGAATGTTTTGTATTTTTTTTCGCCTCCTAAGGAAAAAGTTGCTATATCAGTAGAATACACTTTTCCTCTTTGTACTATCTAGGAAAAGGAAGAATAGCTTACTTACCTTCTTCAGTGTGGTGATATGCAGTTGACCTGATGATTCCCCTTTAGCTGTAGCTAGATTTGAATGATGACCTCAAGGTGAAAAATCCTCATTGGCCTTTCCCAAATGTCTAACTCATCAGATTCCCCAAGGAACTTGAATGTTTTGCTTTGCAGATAGAAGTGCCAAAAGGTCCCTTTTTAATTTTTATTTAGTGACCCAGCAGAAAAGTTAAGGCCAAGGACTTTCCCCCTTTACTTGGGGAATTGCTTTGAGCTTTTCACAAGTATGAGAAGTGTGAATTGTGTGAAAGATGTTTTGAGTTCACACTGAAAGTCAGTGCCCTCTAGCTCACCTTGTTATATATGATGTGCAAAGTTGCTCACAATATACCTGGGCCAGTACCTTTTACTCTGCTTGAGGAGGGCATGATGAAAATCAGGCCACAGACTGAGATTGTTACAGATGTTTTATTAATGTGTCCCTTGACTGTTCATTTTCTAAGGGTTTACAAATACTTCATCAATTATTAACAGTCTTGATACCTAGTTTCTTTTTTTAAAAAGAACCCTTAAAGTTAGAATGGATATAGGCATTGAATAATTCACACCCACTGCCACTTGGTACTAAGCTAATGCCTTTTAAAAGATAAGGTTATGGTAACAGGCAATTGGATTTGTTTAGCTATAAGGCTTTTTATTTCCCAAAGGATTGGAAGCATAACTACAGGGAAAAGGTGCATGATCCAGTGGTTAAAATTAGAGACTGATGTTCTGGTTTCTGTGGGTTCCCCAGTTAGTGTGTCTCATGACCTTGTGTCACTGCTAGAAAGTCATTCAATAGCACTACTTTATGACATTTTCAGATTTCTACAACTTTGTTCTCCTACTGATTTCCAAATGAATAATTAAAGATGAATTTAACAAGCCATCTATTAGTATGTCTTCTTTTTCACACTTTAGACAATACTTTGTCTGCTTTGACCTGAAAGGAGCAAAATATTCTTATATTTTGGTTCTCAGGAGATAGTTTTCCTTCCTTTTTTCCACAGTAATTTCCAATCTCTTCTCCCCAAAGCCATAATAGTAAAAGGTTAGCCCATTTTAATATTTTTGGGAAAGAATGACTATGTTAATACATTTAATTTTCAAGGAAAATGGATTGAGGTAATCTTGCAGTAGTATCACTATCAGTATCTGCCACTGGCCTCCTGAAGAGAACAGAAAAGGACCTAAAAGTTACTTTTAAGGAGTTAGACATTAAATAAACTACGTGTTAGAGAATCATTATTGATCAGTGAGAATATAAGCAAATATTTCAAATAAACATAATTCTACCACATAGCTATCTTATCTATTTCTCTTGCTCAGCCTAACAACCATAAAAACAAATCTACTATGAGGACCAGTTTAGAAATACTGCCTCAGAAACCAATGAGACAGTTTGATGTTCTTGTCAAAATTATCGATAAGAGTTTCTTCTTTAGGATTTGTCAGAAAGGAACTACCTACTTCAACTTACTGATTTTCTTTTCTTTTTTCTTCAAAATTTCATTATTTATCATAATCAGATTTTATGATCAAATGAGATTTTTATGGTTTTCTCACATTTTTTTCTTTTTAAAAAAATTTAGAGTATTTTTTCCATGGTTATAAGATTTATGATTTTTGTGATGACCCTTCCATCCTCCCTCCTGGAGCTGAGTAGCAATTACACTGGGTTATCATTATTCAAAACCTAATTCCACGTTTTTCATAAGTGCAATAGAGTGATCCTTTAAAGCCAAAACCTCAATCATATCCCCATCAAATCATGTGATCAATCATATGTTTTCCTTCTGCATTTCTGCTCCCACAGTTCTTTCCCTGGATGGGAATAGCGTTCTTTCTCATAAGTCTCTCAGAATTATCCTGGATCCTTGCATTACTGCTAGTAGAAAAGTCTGTTACATTCGATTATACCACAGTGTATCTGTCTCTGTGCACAATGTTCTTCTGGTTCTGCTCCTTTCTTTCTATATCAATTCTGGACATCTTTCCAGTTGTCATAGAAATCCTCCAGTTTATTATTTCTTTCAGCACAATAATATTTCATCACCATCGGATACCACAATTTCTTTAGCCATTCCAAAAGAGAAGAGCATCTCCTAATTTTTCAATTTTCTACCAACACAAAGAGTGCAGGTATAAATATTTTTGTACTAGTCTTTTTCCTTATTATCTCTTTGGAGTACAAACCCAGAAGTGGTATGATTGGATCCAAGGGCAGTCATTCTTTTAAAGCATTTAGGGCATAGTTCCAAACTGCCCTCCAGAATAGTTTGACCAATTCATAACTCCACCAGCAGTGTATGTGTCCCAATTTTGCCACATCCTCTCCAACATTTATCACTTTCCTTTGCTGCCATATTGGCCAATCTGCTAGGTGTGAGGTAGTACCTCAGAGTCATTTTAATTTGTATTTCTCTATTCAGGAGGGATTTAGAACACTTTTTCATGTGCTTATTGATAGTTTTGATTTCAGCCTGTGACAACTGCCTATTCATGTCCCTTGATCATTTGTCAATTCGGGAATGGCTTGATTTTGTGTAATTTTGACAGTTCATAAATATATTTGGGAAATTAAACCTTTTTCAGAGAGTTTTGTTATGAATTTTCCCCCCAGTTTGTTGCTTTCCTTCAAATTTTGGTTGTATTGGTTTTGCTTGTATAAAACCTTTTTTAATTTGATATAATCAGTCATTCACTTTATATTTTGTAATGTTCTCTATCTCTTGCTCAGTCTTAAATTCTTTCCTTTCCCACAGATCTGCCTGGCATACTATTTTATGTTCACCTAATTTATTTATGATTTCACTCTTCATATTTAAATCATTTACCCATTTTGAATTTATCTTGGTAAAGGGTGTAAGATGTTGATCTAAACCTAATTTTTCCCGTATTGTTTTCCAATTTTACCAGCAATTTTTTTTCAAATAGTGAGTTTTTTTGCCCAAAGGTGGGATCTTTGTGTTTATTGAACTCTAGCTTGCCGAGGTCATTTATCCCTAGTCTATTCCATTAGTCCACCATTCTGTCTCTTTGCCAGTACCATATTGTTTTGATGACCTCTGCTTTATAAAACTTAAAATTGGGTACTGCTAGGCCCCCATCCTTCACATTTTTTTATTATTTCCCTTGATATTCTTGATTTCTGTTCTTCCAGATGAACTTTGTTATAATTTTTTCTAATTTTATAAAAACATTTTTGATAGTTTGATAGATATAACACTGAATAAGTAGATCAATTTGGGTAGGATTGTCATTTTTATTATATTAACTCATCCTACCCATGAGCAATTAATGTTTTTCCAATTATTTAGATCTAGTTTTTTTAATTGTGTGAAAAGCGTTTTGTAGTTGTGTTCATATAATTGCTTTGTCTTTGAAGATAGATTCCTAAATATTTTATATCATCTAGAGCAATTTTAAATGGAGTTTTTCTTTCTAACTCCTGCTGCTGATTTTTTTTTAAAATATACAGAAATGGTGATGATTTATGTGGGTTTATCTTGTATCCTGTAACTTTTCTAAAGTTGTTAATTATTTCCAGTAGCTTTTTAGTTGATTTTCTAGGATTCTCTAAGTATACCATCATATAATCTACAAAGAGTGAAAGCTTAGTTTCCTCTTTGCATACTTTAATCCCTTCAATTTCTTTTTCTTTATTTGGTACCACTAGCATTTCTAGTAAAATATTAAATAATTGTACAAAATTAAATAGAAGTGATAATGGGCATACTTGCTTTATTCCTGATCTTATTGTGATGGTTTCTAACTTGCCTCAATTGCAGATGATACTTTTTGATGGTGTTAAATATATACTCTATATTGTTTTGAGAAATGGCCCTTCTATTACCACTTTTTAGTGTTTTCAATAGGAATGGGTGTTGTATTTTGTAAAAGGCTTTTTCCACATTTATTGAGATAATCATGTAACTTCGGTTGATTTGATTATTGATATGGTCAATTATATGGATGGTTTCCCTAATACTAAACCATCCTTGCATTCCTGGTATAAATCCCACCTGGACATAGTGAATAATTATTTTGATAATTTGCTGTAGTCTTTTTACTAGTATTTTATTTAAGATTTTTGTAACTATGTTCATTAAGAACATTGGTCTGTAGTTTTCTTTCTCTTTTTGGTCTACCTGGCTTTGAATCCATACCATATTTGTGTCATAAAAAGAATTTGATTAGACTCCTTTGTTTATTTTGTGAAATAATATTCATGAGTATTAGAATTAGTTGTTCTTTAAATGTTTGATAGAATTCACTTGTGAATACATCTGGCTCTGAGGATTTTTTCTTAGGAAGTTCCCTGATGGCTTGTTCCCTTTCTTTTTCAGAGATGGGATTATTTAAGCATTCAATTTCCTCTTTTGTTAACCTATATATAAAAGTATGAGAATTTATATTTTTGCAAATATTTGCCCATTTCACATAGATTGTCATATTTAATGCTATATAATTGGGCAAAATAGTTCTTAATAATTACATTAATTCCCTCTTCATTAGAGGTGAGATCACTCTTTTCATCTTTGATACTGTTCATTTGATTTAATTCTTTCTGATTTTTATTAGATTAACCAGTACTTTATCTATTTAATTTTTTTCCAAATAACAGCTCTTGGTCTTATTTATTAGTTCAATAGTTATTTTACTTTCAATTGTATTAATTTCTCCTTTAATTTTTAGGATTTACAATTAATTTTTATCTGGGGATTTTCAATTTATTATTTTCTAATTTTTTAACTTACAAGCCAAATTAATTGATCTCCTCCCTTTTTATTTTTTGCTATAGGCATTCAGAAATATAAATTTTCCCAAGTACTTCTTTGTCTGTATCCCATAGGTTTTTATTTGATATCTCCTCATTGTCACTCTATTTAATTATGTCTATAATTGTTTCTATGATTTTTTCTTTGCCCAACCAGTTTTGAAGAATTAGATTATTTAGTTTCCAATTAATTTTAAATTTGCCTTTCCAAGGACTCTTGCTAAGTATAATTTTTATCTCATTATTATCTGAAAAAGCTGCATTCATTATTTCTGCTTTTCTGCATTTGTTTGCAATATTTCTATGCCCTAATATATGGTTCATCTTTGTATATATACCATGTACTGTTGAGAAGAATGTATATTCCTTTATATCCCTCTTCAGGTTTCTCCAAATATCTATTAACTCTAATTTTTCTAGCATTTCATTCACTACCCTTACTTCTTTCTTATTTATCTTTTTGATTAAATTTATCTAGTTCTGAAATGGGAACATTGAGATCCTCTATTTGTATGATCTTACATCTATTTCCTCCTTGAGCTCCTTTAATTTTTCCTTTAGAAATCCAGATGCTATACCATTTGTTGCATAAATGTTTAGTAATCATATTATTTCATTGTTTATAGTACCCTTTAGAAAAATGTAATTTCCTCCCTTATCTCTTTTAATCAGATCAATTTCTACTTTATTTTTGTCTGGTGTCATGATTGCTACTCCTGCTTTATTTTTACTTTAGATGATGCATAATAAATTTTGCTCAGCCCTAAACCTTGAATCTGTGTGTGTCGCCCTGCTTCAAATGTTTTTCTTGTAAACAATATATAACAGGATTCTGTTTTTTAAATCACTTTTCTATCTTCTTCTGTTGTATGGGTGATTTCATCCTATTCACATTAAGCATTATGGTTACTAATTATGTTTTGCCCTCTATCATATTATCCCTCTTTAGATCCTGCTCTATTCCCTTTTGCTCTGTTCCTCCCCACCAGTATTTTGCTTTTTGTCACCCCTACACACTTCCCACTCCCTTCAATTAGCTCCCCCTTCCCTTGTCTTATTTCCCTTCTACTTTTCTTTAAGGTGATAGAATTATATACTTCACTGAGTATACTTCTTTTTCCCTCTCTGAGCCAGTTACTATTGAGAGTAAAGTTTAAGCATTGCCCATTGCCACCCACCCTCTCTAAAATAATTTTTCATGCCTCTTTATGTTATATAATTTACCCCATTTTATCTCTCCCTTCCCTTTTCTCTCAGTGCAACCCTCTCTTTCACCCCTTGAATTTTACATATTATTCATATATATATACATATACATATACATATATATATACATATCACTTCATATAATCACATTTACATACATATCATAGCATTTTATATTATCATCATAATCATATTATTTCTCCATCCTCTTTCTGGGTAATTTCTTCTTTCCTCTCTACTACTAAGAGTAACTTTTGAGAATTACAGGTATCCTCTTTTGATGTAAACATATAACATTTTTACTTTGATGAGTTCCCTAAATTTATACTTTCTTGTTTACCTTTTGGGGCTTCTCTTGTGTCTTGTACTTGTACTTCAAATTTTTTGTTTGGGTCTGGCTTATTCCTCAGGAATGCTTCGTAATCTTCTATCTTATTGAATGTCCATTTTTCCCCTGATAGAATATACTCAGTTTTGCTAGATAAGTGATTCTGGGTTGTAAACTCAAATGTTTACTTTCTTGAATATCATATTTCATACATTTCAATCCACTAATATAGAAGGGGTAGGTCTTGTGTGATCCTGATTATAGTTCCATGGTATTTGAATGACTTCTTTCTGGCTGCTTGAAAAATTTTCTCCTTAGCTTGATGGTTCTTGAATTTAGCCATTATATTCCTGGAAGCTCTCATTTGAGGATTTCTTTCTGCAAATGGTCTGTGAATTCTTTCAATTTAAATTTTATTTTCTGTTTTTAGGATATCTGGGCAACTATCTTTCATGAGATCTTATAATATGATGTCCAAGATTTATTTTTATCATCATGGCTTTCAGGCAATCTGAAAATTCTCAAATTGTCTCTCCTAGATTTATTTTCTAGGTCAATTGTTTTTTTCAACAAGATATTTCATGTTTTCCTCTTTTTTCATTCCTTTAATTCTGCTTTATTGTTTCTTAGTTTCTCATAAAATCATTAGTTGCTAGATGCTTAACTCTGATTTTTAAAGCCTGATTTTTCTCTGTCAGTTTTTGGTTCTTCTTTTTTAATTGGCCTGGTTTTTTGTTTGTTTGTTTGTTTCTCTTGCCATCACTTTCATTTCTCCTTGCATCACCTTCATGTTTTTTTCCCACTTTTCCTCTGCCTCTCTTGTTTTTTAAGTCTTTTTTGAGTTCTTCCAGAATCTCCATCAAATCCATATATTTTTTTGAATGTTGAGTGTGTTTCCTTTGCTTTCTCTATGACCTATATCTGTACCTTGCTCTTATCTCCATAACAATTCTTTAGAGTTAGGCACTTTTTTGTTGTTTGCTCATTTTTCCTTTCTAATTATAGCTAGGCTTGTGGAGATGATGTGATATTCTGAGGACTGAGAGTTCTGAGAGCCCTTACATGTTATTGATAGTTGGATTGTTGTGGTCATTTAGTGTCAATATCCCCAACCATGTCCTCATCAACCCATGCATCCAAGCAGTTGTTTTACTTATCTGTTTCCACTCCTGCAAGTTCTTCCTCTGAATGTGGGTAGCATTCCTTTCTAAAAATCCCTCAGAAATGTCCTGGGTCATTACATTGTTGCCAGTACAGAAGTCCATTACATTCAATTTTACCACAGTGTATCAGTCTCTGTGTACAATGTTTTTCTGGCTCTGTTCCTTTAACTCTGCATCAATTCCTGGAGGTCTTTCCAGTTCACATGGAATTCCTCCAGTTTATTATTCCTTTGAGCACAACAGAATCACTAGCATTTACCACAATTTGTTCTGCCATTTACCCAATTGAAGGGCATTCCCTTGTTTTCCAGTTTTTTTTTTTGCCACCACAAAAAGTGCAACTATAAATATTTTTGTACCAGTCTCTTCATCTATGATCTGTTTGGGAGTACAAACACAGCAATGCTACAAAAGGGCAGGCAGTCTTTCAGAGCTCTTTGGGCATAATTCCAAATTGTCATCCAGAATGGTTGGATCAGTTCACAACTCCACCAGCAGTGCATTAATGTCCCAATTTGGCCACATCCCCTCCAACATTCACTACTCTCCCCTGCTATCATTTTAGCCAATCTGCTAGGTGTGAGGTGGTACCTCAGAGTTATTTTGATTTGCATTTCTCTAATTACTAGAGATTTAGAACACTTTCTCATGTGCTTATTGATACTTTTGATTTCTTTATCTGAAAATTGCCTATTCATGCCCCTTGCCCATTTATCAATTGGAGAATGGCTTGATTTTTTATATAATTAATTTAGTTCTTGTATATTTGAGTAATTAGACCTCTGTCAGAGTTTTTATTATTAAGATTTTTTTCCAGTTTGTTCCCATTCTGATTTTGGTTGTCTTGTTTTTGTTTAAAAGAAAACTTTTTAATTTAATATAATCAAAATTATTTATTTTACATTTTGTAATTTTTTCTCACTGTTCCTTGGTTTTAAAATCTTCCCTTTCCCATAGATCTAACAGGTATACTATTCTATGTTCACTTAATTTTTATACAGTTTCCTTCTTTATATTCAAGTTATTCATCCATTCTGAATTTATCTTGGTGTAGGGTGTGAGATGTTGATCTAAACCTAATCTCTCCCATATTGTTTTCCAATTTTCACAGTAGTTTTTGTCAAATAGTGGATTTTTTCCAAATAATTGGGCTCTTTGGGTTTATCATACACTGTCTTGCTGATGTCACTTACCCCAAGTCTATTCTACTGATCCTTCCTTCTATCTCTTGGCCAGTACCATATCATTTTGATGACTGCGGCTTTATAGTATAGTTTAATATCTGGTACTGCTAGGCCACCTTCCCTCACATTTATTTTTCATTATTTCCCTTGACATTCTTGATCTTTTGTTCCTCCAAATGAACTTTGTTATAGTTTTTTTCTAATTCTGGAAAAAATGTTTTTTGGTAGTTTCATAGGTATGGCACTAAATAGGTAAATTAATTTGGGTAGAATGGTCATTTTTATTATGTTAGCTTGTCCTACTTATGATCACTCAGTGTTTTTCCAATTGTTTAGATCTAGTTTTAATTGTTTGGAAAGTGTTTTGTAGTTGTTTTTGTATAATTCCTGTGTTTCTTTTGGTAGATTGATTCCTAAGAATTTAATATTGTCTAGGGTGATTTTAAATGGTGTTTTTCTGTCTACCTTTTGCTGCTGTGATGTGTTGGAGATATATAGAAATGCTAATGATTTGTGTGGGTTTATTTTGTATCCTGCAACTTTGCTAAAGTTGTTGATTATTTCTATTACCTTTTTAGTTGATTCATCATATCATCTGCAAAGAGTGATAGCTTAGTCTCCTCATTACCTATTTTAATACCTTCAATTTCTTTTTCTTCTCTAATTGCTACTGCTAGTGTTTCTAATACAATATTAAATAATAGAGGTGATAGTGGGCATCCTTATTTCACCCCTGATCTTATTGGGAAGGCTTCTAATGTATCCCCATTGCATATGATGCTTGTTGATGGTTTTAGATATATACTGTTTATTATTTTTAGGAATGGTCCTTCTATTCCTATACTTCCTAGTGTTTTCAGTAGGAGTAGGTGTTGTATTTTGTCAAAGGCTTTTTCAACATCTCTTGATATAATCATGTGGTTTTCATTGGCTTATTTTTTGATATGGTCAATTTTGATATGGGTGGTTTTCTTAATGTTGAACCATCCTTGCATTCCTGGTATAAATCCCACCTGATCATAATTAATAACCCTTATGATCACTTGCTGGAGTCTCTTTACTAGTATTCTGTTTAAGATTTTTGCATCTATGTTCATTAAGGAAATTGGTCTGTAGTTTTCTTTCTCTGTTTTTGATCTACCTGACTTTTGCATCAGTACCATATTTGCATCATAACAGGAGTTTGGTAGAACTCCTTCTTTGCTTGTTATGTCAAATAGTTTGTATAGTATCAGAATTACTTGTTCTTTGAAGGTCTAATAGAATTCACTTGTGAATCCATCTGGTCCTGGGGATTTTTCTTAGGGAGTTCTTTGTTGGCTTGTTCATTTTCTTTTTCTGATTTGGGATTATTTAAAGTATTCTATTTCTTCTGCTGTTAATCTAGGCAACTTATATTTTTGTAAATATTCATCCATTTCACCTAGATTGCCATATTTATTGTCATATAATTACCCAAAATAGTTTTTAATGATTGCCTTGATTTCCTCTTCATTAGAGGTGAGGTCTCACTTTTCATCTTTGATAGTAATTATTTGGTTTTCTTCTTTCCTTTTTTAAGTTAGATTGACCAGTAATTTGTCAATTTTGTATGTTTTTTCAAAGTACCAGCTTCTAGTCTCATTTATTAATTTAATATTCTTTTACTTTCAATTTTATTGATTTCTCCTTTAATTTTTATAATCTCTAATTGGTTGTTTAGCTGGGGATTTTTATTTTGTTCCCTTTCTAGATTTTTAATTTTCATGCCCAATTCATTGATCTTTGCCCTCTCTAATTTGTTAATACATGCATTCAAGGATATAAATTTCCCTCTGAGTAATGGCTTAGCAGCATCCCACAGAGATGGGTAGGATGTCTCATCATTGTCATTGTCTTCAATGAAATTATTAATTGTTTCTATGATTTGTTCTTTCACTAAATTATCCTGGAGAATCATGTTATTTAATTTCCAATTAATTTTTGGTTTGCCTCTCCAGGTATTCTTACTAATAACTATTTTTATTGCATTATGATCTGAGAAGTTTACATTTATTATTTCTGCTCTTTTGCATTTGTTTGCAATGTTTCTATGCCCTATTACATGATCAATCTTTGTGAATGTACCTTGTGCAGCTGAAAAGAAGGTGTATTCCTTTTTGTCCCTATTCATTTTTCTCCACATATCTATTCAATCTAATTTTTCTAGGATTTCATTTACCTCTCTTACCTCTTTCTTATTTATATTTTTGGTTTGATTTATCTAAATCTGAAAGAGGATTATTTAGATCTCCCTCTATTATGGTTTTACTATCTATTTCCTTCTTGAGCTCTGCCAGCTTCTCCTTTAGGAATTTGGATGCTATACATTTTGGTGCAAATATATTGAGTACTGTTATTTCCTCATTGTCTATATTGCCTTTTATCAGGATGTAATTACCTTCATTATCTCTTTTCACCAAATCTATTTTTACTTTGGCTCTGTCAGAGATCATGATTACCATTCTTGCCTTCTTTTTCTCATTTGAAGCCCAAAATATTTTGTTCCAGCCCTTGACCTTAAACCTGTGCATGTCCACCTGCCTCATATGTGTTTCTTGTACACAGCATATGGTTGGATTTTGGTTTCTAATCCACTGTGCTATTTGTTTCCGTTTTATGGGAGAGTTCATCCAATTCACATTCAGAGTTATAATTACCAGTTGTGCATTCCCCAACATTTTGGTATCTACTCCTAGTTCTACCCCTTTTCCTTACACTATTTCCTTTTAAACCAGTGTTTTGTTTTAGACCAGTCCCCCTTGTCCCCTCCCTTGATTTACTTCCTTTTCCACCCCCTCCCTTATTATTCCCCTCTTTTTTATTTTTTAAGGCCTAATGAATTCCCTCCCTCCTCTCCTCCCCTCCCTTTTATAACCTCCACACTGCCCTGCTCCCCTTGGTTAAACCCTTCTTACTTTCTCAGTAGTGTTAAATAGAATTCTATATCCCAATGGATATAGCTACTCTTCCCTCTCAGGGTTAATTCCACTGAGAGTAAGGTTTAAATATTACCTCTTAATGCTCTCTTTCTCTCCTTTTAATAATAATATTTATCCCCAACTCTTCCCATGCTCTCTTTGTGTGGTATAGAATATTCTATTTTTCTTATTCATTCAAGTTTCTCTTAACACCATCTACTATTCACTCCCCTTTTTCCCCCCGCCCCATCTCATCTTAGACCATTTAGTGCTCCAACCTCTCCCTATGAATAATTCTTCTAATTACTATAATAGTGAATACAGTTTTTGAAAATTACACATAACATTTCTCCATATAGGAATACCAATAATTTAACCTTATTAAGGCCCTTAAAGAGGTAAATTTAAGAATAAGAATTTTCCTTCTTTTCCCTCTGTTTCTTATTTACCTTTTAATGTTTCTCTTGGTTTTGTGGTTGGATGTAGAACTTTCCATTTAGTCCTGGTCTTTTCTGTGCAAATACTTGGAAATTTTCTGTCTTGTTGAATGCCCATACTTTCCCCTCAAAGCATATAGTCAGTTTTGATGGGTAGGTGATCCTTGGTTGTAGACCCAGTTCTCTCACCTTTCTAAATATATACCAAGCCTTGCATTCTTTAGTGTGGAGGATGCCAGGTCCTGTGTGATCCAATTATATTTCTGGGGGTTGTCTTTTCTGGGTCTAGTATAGAGGGTGATGTATGGATCCTTTCAATGTCTATATTGCCCTCCTGTAGAACTTCAGAGCAGTTTTGCTGAATAATTTCTCTTAGTATGGAGTCCAAATTTCTATTAATTTCTAGTTTTTCAGGAAGACCAATGATTCTCAAATTGTCTCTTCTAGAATTGTTTTCTTGATCTGTCAACTTCCCATTAAGATATTTCATGTTTCCTTTTATTTTGTCAGTCTTTTGACTTTGCTTTATTTGTTCTTGCTATCTTGAGAGATCGTTGGCTTCTAATTGCCCAATTCTAGCCTTTAGAGATTGGTTTTCCTTTACGATCTGGTCTATATGCTTCTTTAAGATTTCTAGTTGGTCATTTCTGGTCTTCAGTTTGCTTATCAACTCTTTTGATTTCTGAGCCTCACTTAACAATTGTGAAATTCTGCCTTTTAAACTGTTATTTTCTTCCCAGATCTCTTCCATCTTTCTCATAATCTCAGATTTGAACTCTTCAAGATCTTGTGACTCATTTTCATTTTTTTTATTTTAAACTTTTAACTTCTGTGTATTAACTTATAGGTGAAAGAGTGGTAAGGGTAGGCAATGGGGGTCAAGTGACTTGCCCAGGGTTACACAGCTGGGAAGTGTCTGAGGCCGGATTTGAACCTAGGACCTCCTGTCTCTAGGCCTGTCTCTCAATCCACTGAGCTATCCAGATACCCCCTCATTTTCATTTTTTTGGGGAAGGTTTGAATGTCTTTAATTGTTTGTACTCCTCTGTTTTCTGTGTTTTTTTCTGTGCAGAAGTTATCAAGTGTTAGAGCTTTTTTCTTGGTCTTCTTATTTATTTCTTGGGCCTTTCTTGGCTTCATTATGTTTTATCTGCCAGAAGTCTGAATAAGGCAATTTGATTCTCCTTGTATCAAGTTAGGGAGCAGTTTTTTTGCCTGAGACTACTTTGTGATTCTCTTGGCTTCTCTGGGGACCATACTGGGGTCTCTGGTTTAGCTATTTTAAGGGTCAAGCGCTGCTGCTGCCTCTCTCAGACCCACTCCCATGTCCAATATCTGAGTTTTCCAGCCTCCTGGGGTCTCTGGTCTAGATGTTTTCAGGTTCAAGCCCCCATGGTCCTAGCAGGCTGCCCAGAGCCTGGAACTTGTCCCATGCTTGTTCTTCCACCTGAGATTTTCCCCTGAGTCTGAGCACATTGCACACTGCTGCTGCCTCTCTTAGCCCAACTCCCATGTCTAAGATCTAATTTTTCTAGCCACCTGGGATCTCAGGTCTTGCTGCTCCCAGGGGCAAGCTCCTAGTAGTGCCAGCTAGCTCCCAAGGGGCTAGATTTTGTACCCCCACTTGCTCTAACTCTGGAGCACAGATTCTGACTCTGGTACTGTGGGTGGGGTGGCGGAGGGTTGATCTTCTCGCCTTTTGATGGGAGCTATCCTTATAGTGTGGAAGTGCCCAAATCCCACATATCTTCGATACTGAGCCCTATTGTGGAGGTTCCTTCTTTCATCTATATTTGGGTTTTTTTTCTCCTTTTGAGGTATGCTATAATGGTTGGTAAGGAGAGAAAGTTGCCTAGCTTCTACTCAGACACCATCTTAAAATGGAAATCTCTTCAAATCTCTGCCCTGAACTTTTGGCAAAAAGATCAGTACTGAGTACTTAATACTATCAGCCACACCAAAGTGTGAATAATGTCCTTATCCCAAGCCCAGAGGAGAATTTCCTGGGCTGGGGTTCTGGAGACTTCTCCACAGGTTTGAAATTTCAAGTGGTGTGGGTTGGCTTTTACCACTATTTGCCCAGGTAGTATTTCAGGGTCTGGATGTTGGTTTCAACTTTGGTTCCAAATCTTGGATCACAGATGTGGGATGGGGGTTTTTGGCTTGCTCTTGGCTTGTTCTTCCCTCCTTACTACATCTTCTTGCTGGTTCTGTTCTCTTCTCACCCCAGTGCTCTAGATGTTTGTTGCCTAACTTTTGAGTTTTTCTTTTCTTGAAAGTTGTTTCACTCTGTCTCCTTGTTGGTTCTTTCACTTATGTGCTCATTTTGTCGCAATATTTTAACCTTGGTTGGAGAGGATTCTCATGGTAATACAGAATTGCTCTAGATTACTCCTCCATCTTGGCTTCACCCCTGGAAGTATCTTACTAATTTTCTGAAGAATAGCTCAGTTGCCTCTTTCTGACTGAGGAAAGATTTAATAGATATCACTGACCTTCAACTTAGTACCAGGTCATATTCATGTTTTAAAATGGGAGTCCAACAAGACAATTGTGACCTTTGATTTTATAGATTGAATATCCTCAAAAGGGTAATGTAACTGTCCCCATCTGTAACCCCTAAAAATATATGCATATTGTTAATGATTTAGTACTGGAAAAGACTAAGACAAATTATCCAGTCCCATCCCCCTACTCCCAATTTACATTTGAGGAGACTCTTGTTCAATAGAGGTCAAATATGTTGCCCTTGGCAAGCTACTTAAGTTCCAGAAGAATGATTTGAACTCAGGTCTTCTTAATATTAGATTCTGTACTCTATTGAATATGCTGTGGGAGTTTTTTGTTGTCTTAAAGCAGTTGAGTTGTTATTTCACTTGATATTTTTATATCACAAGTGCCTCCTGGAAAAATACAGATTTTATTTCATTCTAAGACACACCTCATCATATCCAATGCTTCCAGGGATTTGACAAATGCAACTACAATTATTATTCTTACTCTGGCTTTTCTACTTCTCTAATTAGCTACATAGGAGAGAAGTTCAATTCACTTCTATTCAGAAGGTTCAACAAAGATAATGATATCACAAAGGACTAAAATTAAAAGACTTTCATTATAATGCATGGTGCAGAAGTGCTTGTTAAGAGAGATTTCTAGTTAATGCCTTATAAAATTACAGAGTTAATGGCTTGATACATTTCTATCTTGGGAACTTCTAGATAACTCAATAGGTAAATTACTGCATATGAGGTCTAGAAGAGTTCAAATCTGCCAGCTGACATATATTCTAGCTCTATGACTAGGCAGTATACATAACCCCTGTCCACTTCAGTTTTCTCATCTCTAAAATGGGTATAATAATAATACCTACTTACAAGGGAGATTTAAGGATAAAATAATAATTTTATTTGGTAATTGTAATAATTGGTAATAATATATTTTATGAATCTCAAAATGCTATATAAATTCTAGTTATTATTAATATGACCTCATTTAAAGGTATGTAGCTAGACTATTTCAAAGTATGAATGTAAATTTCTGAGCCTCTATCAATTTTTTATGCACAGAGGAATTAATTTTTGGCCACAAAATTCATGTTTACAAAGGTATAAAGGGATTGTGTTTAGCATCATGGAAAGTTATAGTTATTTCAGTAAATAAGGGATCAGTGAAGCAGTAGTTAAGTGACTAAGTTAGAATATGGCAAGGTATAGAGATGGAAAGATGCTATATGACTAGAAAATTCACAGAAAATCAGCTACCAGAATAGCAGGAACTAACTCAAGAAGTATTCACAAGATATTTTCCCCCAAGTATCACCCACTCCTATCTTATCCCCCATTTACATTATGACTTGGACTTCCACACAGTATTTTGGGCCAAGCCCTCAATGTTTCCAGTCAGTACACTTTTATTTTTAATCTTACTATGATGCTACTATATAGAAACTTATCCCAAGTGTCATTTGCTAAGTGTGATTCAGAAGAAGGCAGATCCATTTTGGTTACTGAAGTACTTAAAATCCTTAACAATTGTCACACTGAATCAGAATCATGGGCCATACCACAACTTCTGTTTTCAACAGGGTACTGAAGGATGACTTCTTTAAAAAGAAAGCTAATGTCTTTTTTAGGAATTTCATGTCACTTCACATTAAATGAAACATTTAATTCAGTCCTATAAAAATACTTATGGTAAAATGTAGAAAATTTCTCTTAAGAGGTTTGACATACAGAGAAGGGTTTCTTGGTCACAGAAACATGTAATGACTATTTTAAAATATGTAGAGGGGTTGTATTAAAAAATCACTATGCTAGGCACTGGGATACATAAAATGATTAAATAAGATAAGCAGTCAAGCATTTTTTAAGCACTTACCATGTTCCAGACACAATAGTAAGGATAGAGATGAAGAAAAAGGGGAAAAATATAGTTCTTCTACTCAAGCAGCTCACATTTAATGGGGAAGACAACATGCCTACTAATATAGCAAGGTCCTAATTAGTGGGAATTATAAATCCTCTTAAGTTCTACTAATTCAAATTTGCATTATTTTAAGTTAAAATTATATAAAATATTATAATTATTTCCAACCCTTTGGAAACATGAATAAAATTCAAACAATTTGAGTACTTTAAAGAATTCATTTTTTTTACATTAATTGGTATTTAGCCATATGTGTGAGTTCATATAAATGAATAAATATGTATGTATTTACATAGTTATGGGTATGTGTACATTTGTATGTGTGTGAGTGTGTATGTGTATATGCATATATATGTAAATATATATACACATGCAGTTAAATCCTGATTATCTGTGAATAATTAATCATCTGAAGTTGTCAAATTGTTTGAAGTTGTACTCATTTTCAATTGCCTGGAACCAATCACAATACTTTTTTTAATACATATTTTATTGTTGAGATTTCAGTTATGTCCTATATTAAAAACAAAACAAAACAAAAAAAAACACCTCTTACCTTCTGTCCCAGAATAAATACTAAGTGTCAGTTCCAAGAAAGAAGAGTGGTAAGGGGTAGGCAGTTGGGATTAAGTGACTTACCCAGAGTCACTCATGATTAAGATAACTTTGTGGGTAGAAAAATCTCTGTGATCTACCCTGAGGTTCTTGAGAAAAAGGAAAAAAGGCAGAAGCAGAACTCAAGAGACTATAAAATAAGCCAAAAACATAGGCATACCTATTAGAAGTTCATAGTGCCTGGAACAAAGTTCTAATTTAGAAAGAAGGGCCAGAAGAACAAATAAAAGAAGAAAGTGTTAAGATAGTAAGGATGCCAAAGACATAAACCCAGAACAAGATGGTGACATGATGTCACCAAAATCATCTACCTCTAAAGCCTTAAAATAAACAGGAACATTTAACAAAAATGTCTTTAAAAGTAAAGTATGCCTCTAAAAATATTCAAAATGAAAATGATTTGTAAATAAGAACACTACAAGGGAGAACAATTGAAATGAGAGTATTGGAGAAAAAATTTTCAAGGAGAATTAAAATTTGCTTAAGAAATAAAATATCTTATGCAAGCAACAATATATATGGAGAGAGAGAGAGAGAGAGAGAGAGAGAGAGAGAGAGAGAGACTGTCTCTTATACAC
>NC_058131.1:175380872-175413904 GCF_016433145.1 Gracilinanus agilis | reverse complement strand
CATCTACCTCTAAAGCCTTAAAATAAACAGGAACATTTAACAAAAATGTCTTTAAAAGTAAAGTATGCCTCTAAAAATATTCAAAATGAAAATGATTTGTAAATAAGAACACTACAAGGGAGAACAATTGAAATGAGAGTATTGGAGAAAAAATTTTCAAGGAGAATTAAAATTTGCTTAAGAAATAAAATATCTTATGCAAGCAACAATATATATGGAGAGAGAGAGAGAGAGAGAGAGAGAGAGAGAGAGAGAGAGAGAGAGAGAGAGAGAGAGAGAGATAAAAGCAGACAGACACAGACAGAGACACAGACAGAAAGATACAGATAACTGGGGAAAAATTAAGGGGAGAAAATTTTAAAGCCTTAGATTAGGAAAGGAGTTATGTAATTTAGTGGATTGAGAACCAGGGCTAGAGATGGGAGGGACTGGGATCAAATCTGGCCTCAAACACTTCCAGCTGTGTAACCCTGGGCAAATTGCTCAATCTTCACTGCCTAGCCCTTACAAGTCTTGGAACCAAGATTTGGTATTGAATCTAAGATGGAAGATAAGTTTTTTTTTTTGTTTGTTTGTTTTTGTAATCGTTGGACTATTTGAAAATCATGACCAAAAAAATTTAAAACCAAAAAGGCTATATCGTATTTTGAGAAATCATGAAAGAAAAAGGATTGGAACTGTTAAAAACCATAGAGAAACATGAAAATAGAAACATCCAGCTGTCACCTTCGGAAAGAAAACCCAAAACAAAAAGATCTATTTAAGTCATACCCGAAATCTGGAATAGTCAGGTTTAAAACATGATAAGCAAACAAAAAGAAAAATTTCAAATTCTAAATTTCCACAGGCAGAATCACACAAGATTTAGCAGCCACCATCTAAAAGGATCAGAGAGTTTGGATTAAGGTATTCAAAGGCAAAATATATAGGTTTACCACCAAGAGTAATTTACCCAGAAACATAGTATAATTTGAATGGAGTGGGAGGAAGGGAGAGGAAGAAACATCTATGAAAAATCATAAAGTTAAAATCTCTAGTATTTTAGATAATTGTTTATCATAGATCAAGTCATCAAAATAAAAAGGGGAAGAAAACAAATTTTTATTAAGGGCTTTCTAAGTATTAAGCGCTATGTTATATGCTGTAGATACAAAACAAAATAAAAAAAGATAATTTTTTAGTGTAAAAACCTACATTATGCAAGAAGTTAAGCGATAAAGATAATGTCAAAGGATTTTTTAAAAAATGTTTGTGTTTTTGCTTTTTTTATTGCTATATTTTGTTTTGGCAAAATAGACATTTTATAACAAAATGCCCATTATCTCATTTTATATATTTCCAAAAAAATCTGTATATGTTTTGGGCTAAAGACTTTTAAAAATTATATATTTTGTTTTTTATATTTATCTACATCTTCCAATAAATTGTTCTCCTTACCATCCTCCAGAAAATCATTATTTATAATAGATAAAAAATGGTAGAGAATGAAAGCTCAACAATATTTCAAAAATGTCTGAAAGTATGTCCACCATTCCACATGCACAATAGCTTACTCTACAAAGATTCTGAAAGAAATACCTTTTCAGATCTCTTCCTTGGCCCAACCTAGTTATAATAGATTTGCATAATTTTATCAAAATATTTTGTTTTATATTAATGTAGTAATGGGTGTGTCCTACTTCAAATATATTAATGGTTGTGTTGTACAACAATTGAATTACGTGGTAATATAATTTTAATTTTTCCTGGTTCTGCTGTATTTTGCATCAGTTACCATTTCATATCAGTTCATTAAATCTTTATGCTTCTCCTTTTTCATCTAAATTATTTTATCTTATAGCACAGTAATAGTCAATTGCATCCATATGCTATAATTTATTGTCATAACCTGATTTAATGGGCTGGATGGCAGAATTTTATTGGAGATTTTTAATATAAAAATCATGGGTTGTGTTTTTTTTAACTAACCAATATATTTTCTTATTCTAACTGTATTATTGTATTTGTCATATACCATTGATATTTTAAAGGTTATAAATTTAAATTGTCTGTTTTTTCTATTAAATTTTTTCTTCCCAGTTGTGAATGATATGATCTGTTCTCTTCTAATTTGTTTTTTGTGATGTGACCTTTTTATATCTCTATCTTTTTCTTCATTTGTAATTGGAGGGTATGTTGTATAAAATGATAATCAAAATATATATAAATAAAGTCTGTTTCTTGAAATTGCATTTGTTTAATATTTTTTCATCAATATGCATTAGCAATGAAAGTTGCATTGCTTAGAGGATAGAGTCCTGTGCCTGGAATCAGTAAGACAGGAGTTCAAATATGACTTTAGATACTTACTGGCTATTTAACCCTGGATCCTTGAGACTCAAGTTTCTTGATGCCACTTTTTAAAAAGAAAACTCTTTTTAAAAGGCATCTTCAATAGTTTAACTTTCAGCAAGTCAATATCAGTCTACCCTTCCAGAGACAAATGTACCTCTTTCTCCTCAACTCATCCCAAACTAAAATCTCTTCATTATATTTTAACCACACTCACAGACACACAAACACAAATACATTCATTGACACAAACCTGGGGTTGAGGATGTAACATGGAAAATGGCAGGGTGGAATTCCTGCAAGATACAGGGTCAAGCCTCACCCAGAATTCCAGGGGACCCCCCCAAGAACTCTGGGTGAGGGAACAGTTTGAAAGCAATTTAACAATTGATTCCTGGGGGTTGAAGTGAGCAGTCACTTTATTTACTGTTCCTGGTTTGGGTTTGCCTTGGTGGCCAGAGTGGCAAAAGCCATTTCTTTTAGTAGATGTGCCTGACTATTATTTTGGGCATACACATAGCTACCCTAGAGCTTGGTTCCTTTCAGTTGCCAGCCAAAGAAGTCAGATCCCCGTCTGTCCCTGATAACAAGACATCAAGCTTCTCCTATTGTCCCTCAGTCAAACCAGTGGGGAATATATGTTTGAGAAAGTGACCATAATTAGAGATTTACCTTGCTGAGCCTTGCCAGAGGTCATCACTCCTGCCTCTATTTCCAAGTGATTTCCAACTGCTTGGTGGGAGGGGTTGAGAGAAAGTGTACCTACCCCTCCCTACTCACTCAAGCCTTTGTGTGTGGGAGGAGTGAGTCCTGCAGGTTTCTAGTTTCAGGCCATCTCTTCACCTTCCCAAACATCTCTGTTATTGTCAACATAACAAGTTTGTATATGTATTTTCTTTACTAATTGAACCCAAACAAAACTGAAGTTCATTTTGTACTTTTTTATCCCATTTTCCCTACCCCGCATCTTCATTTCAGTAGCCTTGAATGCCCTAATTTCAAGAAATAAAAAATTAACAAAATAACAGAATATGTGGTTTAGAAAGGTCCAGCAGTCATATAGTTGGTCCAACTCATACAAAAAGTAGTCCTTACTATAACATTTCTTCCTTTGGACCCGCTTTGAACCACATAATTTTGCAACATTAGTGAATGCTGCATTGATTCAGTTATATATGTTCTATTGAATTGAAAAGGGATTATTCTGCTGCTGTAAGTGTTCTTTTAATGAAGTTTCTATTATATTATTGCAGTGATTATGTATATTGTGTTTTTATTTGTTTATTTCATAGATTAGATTTTTTTACTTTGTATCATTTCATATAAGCCTTTATGTGAATCTCTGTGTTCATGTTTCATATAGTAGAATAATAATCCACTGGACACAGTGGATTGAGGGCTAAACTGGGAGCCAGGAAGATCTGACTTCGAATTTGGCTTCATATACTAGCTTTGTGATCTGGGGCAAGTCATCTAGCCCACTTTGCCTCAGTTTCCTCATCTGTTAAATGAGTTGAAGAAGGAAATGACAAACCACTCTACCATCATTACCAAGAGAACTCCAAATAGAGTCACAGAGTCAACACGACGAAAATAACTGAACAACAAAAATAAGTTCTTTTATTCACACAACACAATCTGTTTGGCTTTTCCGCAACTGACATATACCTATTTTTTTCAAGTCCCTTGCTGCCGCCAACAACGACAACGACAATAACAACAACAACAACAGCAACAAACAACAAATGCTATTATTGATATCTTTGGTGTATAGAAGCTTTACTTTTTTTTTAAAACCCTTAACTTCTGTGTATTGGCTCCTTGGTGGAAGAGTGGTAAGGGTGGGTAATGGGGTCAGGTGACTTGCCCAGGGTCACACAGCTGGGAAGTGTCTGAGGCCAGATTTGAACCTAGGACCTCCTGTCTCTAGGCCTGACCCTCAATTCACTGAGCTACCCAGCTGCCCCCTATAGAAGCTTTCCAATGTACTCATAAGTTACAATTTGATAGTTTTCTATTTTTAAAAAGTCTTTTCCAAAATTCCATTTTATAAATCAACTGAGCATTTGATTCATTTGACAAAAATAGAATGCAGCCCATCAAAAAGAAATAATGGAATGGGAATCATTCATTTGTTCTCATTAAAATTTTTATACCAAGGATGGATAACCACCTATTGGGTACTGTTAAAAGGATTTTTCTTAATTTCACTTTGTCTCTTTAAGAGCAGAATTTATAAGAAAGGATTGGAGCTGACAGTTGACTTTTCTCAGAACTTTGAGGGAACATTATTCTGTGTCTGTGTCTCTGTGACAGGCAGTTTCACTATTCACAGTTGAGGGAAAACTACTTTAAGGAGGTTGTTTGATGGATAATGCTCATTAATTAGCATAGGTAATCAGATAGCCAATATAATCTAAGTTAGACAAAGATAGACTTCATTGAGACAGGCTTGCTTTGTCAAGCAAGAAGATCCTGCCCAAGAAGGCAGTTAGGGTTTCTTAGAATTTTTAGTATAGGGTTTGGATTTTTAGGCATAGTATAAGATTTAAGAGTTACAATCACAGTTTCCTTCCTCCTATACCTATCCAAACTTCTCCTTAGAATAAAATAAGTGTTGGTGGTTTATGAAACTGCTCTCCATACGTTTTCCAAATTCCTACCCAAAATTTTTAATCCTTCAAAGAACCTAGTACCTAACTAGTACTAGTAGTAAGATAATTCTTATTCAGAACTGAAATGACTTATGTTGTTCCTTCTAGCACTAAAAATTATATTCCTATGAACTAATTATATATATATATATATATATATTTATTTATTTATTTATTTATTTATTTAAGGGATTGAGTATCCAATATCTAAGCTGATTTCAAAAGTCAATCATTAGGGGACAGCTGGGTGGGTCAGTGGATTGATTGCCAGGACCTGAGATAGGAGGTCCTAGGTTCAAACCTGGCCTCAGACACTCCCTAGCTGTGTGACCCTGAGCAAGTCCCTTAACCCCCATTGCCTAACCCTTACCACTCTTCTGCCTTGGAACCAATTTACAGTGCTGATTCTAAGACAGAAGGTAAAGGTTTAAAAAAAAAGTCAATCATTAAAAGTAAAAGGTTTTCAGCTATACAGAACTAAGAAGACATATTTTTTTTCCTTTTTTTATTAGAGGAGCAGTATGGTATAGCACAGTAATGGGCAAACTAGGGCCGGTGGGCCAGATGTGGCCCCTGAAATGTTCTATCCAGCCCTGGGACATTATTCCTAATCTGACAAATACAATGAGTAGGATATAATACAATGAAACTTCGAAAGAATTGCCTGAGAAACAGACTGACAGATGAGCATTTCCTTTCCTTTGGCCCCCTCTTTAAAAAGTTTGCCCATCACTGGTATAGCAGAAAGAATGTTTTTCTTTTTTTGAGTCAAAATTAGGCTCCATTTTTTATCACTAACTCTCTGAATATAACATCCCTGAACCTCAGTTTCTTCATCTGTAAAAAAATAAGGGATTCATTAGAGTTGACCTTTAAAGTCACTTTTAGCTCTAAATCTCTTTTAGCTGTGCTTTCTGTTTGTAATTCAAGATGCAATAAATTCTAATAAATCTACTGTTTTAATAAGTGTGTTATAAGCCTAAGTAGAAAAAATGGAATATTTTAAGCCCATTCTCTACTGGTTCCCAGAAAACAAAGGTGAGAAAAAGATGACATTAGGATAGATGATACAATTTTTACAATTCTTTTTCAACTTAAATGATAGAATCGACTCGTGATTCTGAAATTTTCACTCAGAAATTAGCATAGATAGATGGGTAGATAGAAAGATAGATTTGTGTGTGCTTACCCCTTTAAGTTCATCCATTCTCTCCATAACTTCAATATACAATTCCCTTAAGATTTAGGTATCTTTCAAAGAAATCCAACTAGTTCTTTAAATGAAACTGAAATCCTTAATTAGTTCAAAATTTTGACCTGTTCTTGAAACATTTTTCTAATTAGCTCTATCTCATCACAATCACATCTGTTGTTTCTTCAATCCTAGATGTGTATATGCATTTATGTTTCCTTGACTTTCAGTGGTTTTCATGTGCCTGTTTTTAACTCTTCATTTCTTAGGTAGTGTGCCATCTTTTATATTGCTTCACTGTACTGAGTACTACATAACAAACTCTTAGAATATACTGGCTGCATGAAAGGGCAAAATCAGAAGTCAACCCTCTTGCCAATTCATTTAACTAAAGAACCCGAGACATCACCCCCTCAATTTATATCCAATTCCAAAGTTCAATGGCAAGAGAATACTTTCTCTCCACTATCTTGTACCTTTTTCCCCTCTTTTCCTTCTCATTGAAGGTAAATAATCTATCACTCCATATAAAACTATTTGCTTTTCACACATTAGATATCTCTGAATAATAAGTCATAAATAAAGTTCATGAATCAAAAGAAGTTACAGAATACCTCCCATATATTTTCCCAACACAGCAAAAAGTGTCTGGCACATTAGACATGAATCATCAGATGTTCAACACAAAAGGCTTCCCTCGAGGTCATCATTCACGTAAATAGCCTGACTTTCAGTGCTGAAATGGTCCTAAACTTCTATTTCCAGATATGGGGAAATATCTTAAAAGAAGACATATTAAACTCTGCCTCTGCTTCTGCCTCAGAGTCAGTTAAAAAAGACTTCTACATTGTCATTACCTACATATGTTCGTATCTTATTCTTCCCTAAGACACACCAATCTTATATTCTGGTTAGCCTCCACACAGCACAGTAGATTCTTCCTCTAATCTGTACAATGGATCATACTTCCTTGACCTCTTGTCCCTGGGGGTATTGGGGTTGTGGTGGAAGGAGGTTATTTATTAACTTCTGTCAAAATAAAATAGACAAGCACACAAATAAAGGACAAATACTAAGAAATAAAGGTTCAAAATTGTTTCTAGGTACTTTTGATAGATGTTATCAAAGTATCTTCAGTGGTAAATTAAATGAAGCTCAAAGATGAACTTCCCTTCAGGGCTAGGCTCAAGGAATGCTAAAGAGATGCTTGTTTATGAAAAACAAACTATATATAAAGGATTTCTAATTCTATGGGATTCTAACTCCACCCAAATAAACTCCAAGGTCCCAAAAGTAACCGGTTCTCCAGTGGTTCACAGGCTACGCTAATCCTTCCTGATCTAACTAACCAAATTTACACTATTCTAAATAAACTTAACCACTATAAATCATTTTTTATTATTTTACTTTTTATAAAAAAAAATTTCCCTGGTTACATGATTCATGTTCTTAACCTCTAGCTCCCAAATCACCTCCTCCACCCACCCTTTAGCCCATGTACATTTCCATTGGTTTCTTCATGTGTCATCAATGAAGACCTATTTCCAAATTATTTAGTTATACTAGGGGGGTTGTTTAGAGTTTACTTCCCAAATCATGTCCCCATCAACGCATGTGTTCAAGCAGTAGTTTTTCTTCTGTGTTTCCACTCCTGTAAGTTCTTCCTCTGAATGTGGATAGATTTCTTTTCCATAAATCCCTCAAAACTGTCCTGGGTCATTGCATTGCTGCTGGTACAGAAGTCCATTACATTCAATTTTACCATACTGTATCAGTCTCTGTGTACAATTTTCTCCTGGTTCTGCTCCTTTCACTCTGCATCAATATATAGACGTCATTCCAGTACACATGGAATTCCTCCAGTTTATTATTCCTTTCATCACAATAGTATTCCATCACCAACAGATACCACAATTTGTTCAGCCATTGCGTAATTCACAGGCATACACTCATTTTCCAGTTTTTTGCCACCACAAAGAGAGTGGCTATCAATATTTTGTGCATGTCTTTTTTCATTATGATCTCGTTGGGGTACAAATATTTCATTGCCTTAATTTCCTCTTCATCAGAGGTGTGTGTTTGGAATTCAGGGAGGTGCCATTTAAAAGTATCTTACAAACTTCCTATGGACATGTGGGGAACTTTGAGACTACATTTCCTGTGATCCAATGTGTTTCTGGTTTCTGAAGTGATTACGTCAGAGAACCAGAACCAATGTTGGGTTTAAGACTCTCTCTGGTGTGCAAGATGAAGGAAAATGGGTGGAAATACAGACAGGCAGCATTTTTAAAAGTAGTCAAGTGAGGTCTTCCTATTTATTGCTATCAACATGGGCCCAAATAAAATACCAGCTTCTAGGCTTATTTATTAATTCAATAGTTCTTTTACTTTCAATTTTATTAATTTCTCCTTTGATTTTTAGTATTTCTAATTTAGTTTTTATTTGGGGATTTTTAATTTTTTTGTTTTCTAGTTTTTTAAGTTGAATGCCCAATTCATTAACCCATGTCCTCCCTAATTTGTTAATATATGCACTCAGTGATATAAATTTTCACCTTAGAACTACTTTGCCTGCATCCCATAGGTTTGGGTAAGAAGTCTCATCATTGTCATTGTCTTCAATGAAATTATTATTTCTATGATTTGTTCTTTAAATAACTTATTTTGGAGAATCATATTATTTAATTTCCAATTAGTTTTTGGTTTGCTTCTCCATGTATCCTTGCTAATAACTATTTTTATTTCATTATTATCTGATAAGTTTGTATTTATTATTTCTGCTTTTTTGCATTTGTTTGCCATGTTTCTATGCCCTATTACATGGTCTATCTTTGTGAATGTTCTATGTGCTGCTGAAAAGAAGGTGCATTCCTTTTTGTCCCTATTTATTTTTCTCCATATATCTATTAACTCTAATTTTTCTAGGTTTTTCATTCACCTCTCTTACTCTTTCTTATTTATTTTTTGGTTTGATTTATCTTGATCTGATAGTTTTGCTATCTATTTCATCTTTGAGCTCCACTAGCTTCTCTTTTAGAAATTTGGAAGCTATAGTGTTTGGTGCATACATATTGAGTACTGATATTTCTTCATTGTTTATGCTGCCTTTTATCAGGATGTAATTACCTTCCCTATCTCTTTTAACCAGACCTATTTTTACTTTGGCTCTGTCAGAAATCATGATTACAACTCTTGCCTTCATTTTCTCAGTTGAAGCCCAATAGATATTGCTCCAGCCTTTTTTTTTTTTTTTACTCTATGCATTTCTGCCTATCTCATGTGTGTTTCTTGTTGACAACATATGGTTGGATTTTGGTTTCTAATGCACTCAGCTATTTGTTTCCGTTTTATGGGTGAGTTCATCCCATTCTCATTCAGGGTTATAATTATCAACTGCGTATTACCATATGTGGAACACCGATTGGAGAAATAGGATCATGATAGAGTCCATTATCTGGATTCCCTACGTGACCAATCCAGGCTGAAGCAGTCTTTGTGTTTGGTCCTGGTAACCTGAGCCCTGAAAAGCTCTGGTTCCAGCAGGTTGGTTAATCCAAAAACACTTGACCCTTCCAGGACGCTATTGGAAGTCATTTAGAGAAATAGAGTCTGTAATAGATATTTTATCTGGATCCCATTACAAAATCATTGGTAAGTAAAACTGTGTGTATGATTTTTTCTGCACTGCATGTCAGGATGCAAACAGAATGGGCCATCTAAGGTAAAAATCTGAGATTCCTCTTTTGACTCCTTTTAAGATCCTCATCTTTTCTTCATATTCTTATTGGAAAGATTTGAGTCTTTAGCAGACCAGAAGCTACTGAGTTAATAATTTCTCTCCTTGATAATTAAGAACTCCAAAAAATATATTACTTAGATAATCAAGGCCAGAGACACACGAAGATAGACAAAACTTTATCTGACTGGGAGCAATGATTTAAATCAAGAATACAGGACTCAATTAGTAAGAATCTCTATGAAATATATTTCTACTCCCATAATTAACCTCCTACTAATTGGAAGTTGGAATTTGGCCTTTGACCCTGTATGTATCTCTCTACTTTTTAGACTTTAATGGGTTTTGTATAATTTGTAAACCCTTCACAGCTGCGATTCTTTCTCTGTGCTCTTTGTGTGAAACCAGTATATATTAAACTCAAGACTCCAATGTACATTGGAGCAGTTATGAGCTAAGCATTTAGTCTGACTGTTCTCATTCAATCTGATGCCACTAAATGCCACTCTAAACCCCCAGAAATATAGAGCTGGTTCTCTATACCCAGACATTTTAATTCTCTCTCCTTATCCTGTCCTTTCTTTTTCACTGTTTCCTTCTATACCAGTGTTTTATATTTAATCATTTCCCCTGATCACCTTTATTATCGTACTTCCCTTTCTCCTCTCTACCTTCTTATTCCC
Organism: Gracilinanus agilis; assembly: GCF_016433145.1. Classification (NCBI taxonomy): domain Eukaryota; kingdom Metazoa; phylum Chordata; class Mammalia; order Didelphimorphia; family Didelphidae; genus Gracilinanus; species Gracilinanus agilis. Next base: position 175,403,308 of record NC_058131.1, on the reverse strand, counting down.
CTCTTATTCTTCTTTAGGGTCTTTTTAATCCCCCCCCACAACCTCTCCCTCCCTAGTGTTGCTTCCCTCACCACCAGTTCTTTTGTTACCCTTCTACTTTCTCTATGAGGCTCAAATCAATTATCTGCCCCAATGGTTCTGATTGTTCTTCCCTCTTTAAGTTAATTTCAATGCACTTAAGTATTAAGTATTTCCTCTCTCCAACCTCTTTACCCTTCCAGTGTATTAATCTTCTCCCCATATGCCCCACACACTTCTTTATGGAATATAAATTTACTCTATTTTGTCTGTTTTCCCATTTTTCTTAATATTATCTCCTCTTTTCCCCTCTAATTTTATATATATATATATATATATATATATATATATATATATACATATATATATATATTTATACATATACATATGTATCTTGACATTTCATCCTATACAGTTTGTCACTGTTCCCTCTAAGTATACTTACCTACCCTTTTGATAATAACAATTTTTAAGAGTTACCAACATTTTCTTTTCTTAGAGTGATATAAGTCAATTGAACTTATTGGGTCCCTTAAAGAAAAGATTTTTTCCCCACCCTCTTAATTACCTCATGGTGAGTCTCTTGAGTTCTGTGTTTGGGCAGCAAACTCTGTTTAAGTTTGTTTTTTTTTCTTTATGAATGCTTGGAAGTCTTCAATTTTGTTGAATGACCATACTTGCCCCTGTAAGAATATAGTCAGTTTTGCTGGGTAGTTAATTCTTGGTTGTAGACCCAGCTCTCTCACTTTCCAGAATATTATATTCCATGCCTTCAGGTCCTTCAATGTAGTTGCAGCCAGATCCTGTGTTATCCTAACTGTGGTTCCCTGATATCTAAATGATTTCTTCTTAGCAGCTTGTAATATTTTTCCTTGTAATGGTAGTTTTTGAATTTGGCTATAATATTCCTAGAAGTTCTCAGTTGTGGATTAATGTAGGAGGTGATCTGTGGATTCTTTCAATCTCTACTTTCCCCCCTTGTTCAAGAATGTCTGGACAGTTTTCTTGAACAATTTCTTGTAGTATGATATCCAGGTTTTTTTCTTTTGTCATGATGTTCTGGTATACCAATAATTCTTAAATTGTCTCCTTTAGATCTATTTTCCAGATCTCTAGTTGTGTCAATGAGGTGTTTCATATTTTTCTCAATTTTTTTCATTTTTTTCATTTTGTTTTATATATTTTTGCTCCTTTCTAAAGTCATTTACTTCTAGTTGTTGAATTCTAATTTTTAAACACTGAATTTCATCCCTGGCTTTTTTTGGTTATCCTTCTCCTTCTGTTCTGATTTTCTTTGTAGATCATCTTTCACTTTCTTTGCTTCATTTTTCAGCTGGTCAATTTGGGCTTTTAAGACATTATTTTCTTGTTTTGGTATCATGTATTTCCTTTTTCCAATTGTCTTCAGCCTCTGTTTATTTTTTTCTGAGTTCTTGAGTTATTTGAATTTTGACTTCTTGAGTTAATTGAATTTTAAGTTCTTCCAAAGCTTGTGTCCATTTCATTGAAGTTTCTATTTTTTGTTTTGTGTTCCTTTATCTTCTTCTAATCCATTTGCTTTTTGTTGAATTTCTGGATAGAAGCTATTGATTGTGGGTTTTTTTTCTTTTTCTGTTGTTTAATCATATTTTTCCTACTTTCTCCCCTGTAATTGGGTGTAATCTTCATCATTTTTTTTATCTGTGTGTTTGGGCTATTCAGTTCTGGGAGAGCTTCTTCTCTGTTTTGTTGATTAATTATATTAGTGGGCCCTGAGGCCGGATTTTCCCCAGCTGGTGGTAAAAGCTAAAGAAGTGAACAGCTACTTTCACTGTGGTCTGTGGGGTAGGGGTGTTGGAGCCCTCTAAAGACTTCTTTTCTGCTGTGTTGATAGCATTAATCCAGGTGTGGTTGATCTGTACAGTTCGAAGTGCCCTGAGGTCAAAACCTTGAGAGAAAGTTGAGGGGGGGAGCGTAAGATAGAGTGCATGTTGTGTTAGTTAAAATCACCTGGGATTCTATTTGGAAGGATTGAACCTCAATATAGTGCTTGACAAACTTCTGTGGACCTGTGGGGGTCCTTAAAACTACATTTCCCGTGGTCCAACAGGTTTCATGGGTTTCCTGTTTTGGATGATGTATTCAAGGTGAGGGACTGTTTTAAGTAGGGGGTAGTGACTTGGAACTTCCTTTTATTTACCTGAGCTCGAGGAGGGTGAGGTTGGAATAGGTTTCTCTTACAGGTACATGGTCAGTTTATCTCTATCAGCATGGCTTTTATTAAAATACTATTCTTCCTTTTGATCTCGACCATCATCATTTTTAATAATAACAGTTTGGCGAACCAGAAGGTGGAAATTTGAACTCTCAATCTTCCAGATAGCCTAAAGATAGCCATGCTTTCTTTTTGGCCTGGCTCAGCTCTTTTGAGCACTTTTTTAAAAAAGGAAAGTGGCTTTCCTTGCCATGCTTTTGTTGAAAGCAACAGCACGTTTTTGCCTCAGGCAGGACTCAGCCAGCCAGTCCAGCCCAAACCACCTTCAGGTAAGGCCAGCCTATTCTGGCTTTTGACTTTAAAACTAAAATGCTGGAGCCCAGCCAATGTATCTCTGCCACTGATCTCCTGACTCCATTCCTGCTGTGCTGCAAGCCTGCAAGAGTCCCAGTGCCTCTTTTTTGATCCTGCTTCTCTGGTGCTAGTGCTGACCTTCCACTACAACCCTGAGCCCCAACAGCGATGACCCCCGGCTGCTGCTTTAACTGCCACCCAATCCTGACTTGCCAAGATCTTTGGAAACTTCTTCGGCTGCTGCTAAAGATTTGGTATTGCCCCCCCCACCACCCTTGATAATGGCCTGCATTCTAGCCCTCCACATGTTTCTCTAAAGACCTAATTTAGGCACCCCCCACAAGCTCTCCACGTGGGTATTTTCTACAAAACTGACCTAAGCTTTTTCTCTAGCCCTGAGCCCATGACCCTTAATAGGACCAAATGGCCTATTCACCCCCATACCTGCTCAGAACTTTGAACTGAGAGCAAAGACTGATTATGATAAAAAACTCCTTAAACTCAGCAGAACTCAATCAAAAGAACCTTAAATCGAACAAGGGGTGAACTTTTACGCCTCAGAACTGAATGAGTTTTATTTCTGTTTTAGAGAGACTGTATCTTACTGTATTTTGCTAATTAGTTTTGTAAATTAATCTTGCTTATTTCGTTGATTTTCCTGTTGCACTGAATCATTTTAAGTTAATGTAGTTTGTGGCTGATAGATTAATTCTGTTTATGATTTTATTGTAACTCCCAAATAATGAAAAAAAAATATTAGAACTGGTAAGAGGTTTTGACCAGCTGGTTATCTGATACTCATATTATATTTCCTAATTTATTTCAGGTTTCATTTTTACTGTAATCAACAACAATGCTATGTTCTCGTACCATTTGAAAGTTACACATTTTAAAAGTTATAAATTGCCTTAATTTTGTTCGACTTTGGAGAGTTTGGTGATTGCCTTGTGATTTAAATTGTAATTTTATGAGAGGTCTTTTAAAAATTTACTTTAGATGCTTAGTACCCTTCTGTATAAATGATAAGGTTTTTATGTATTTATTTTAAAGAATTGTGGTCTTAAAGGATAAGCTTTATATATTTTATTGTGAAGAATTGTTGTCTTATATATTTTTTCATATTAGTCTATGTTTTAGCCTCTTTTATCAGAAGGGTCTAGAATTCTTGAGGATAATTTAAACCAGAAGGTTTTTTTTTAATATCAGGTTTTTATATGGAAGCAGTTTTATATAATTTTTTTTGAAAAATTTTTTTATATTTATATATTTTATATTTTTTTGAATTTGTTGAGAAACCCTTAGCCAAGGTTTAAAAGTTGGAACAAGTATATGATTTTTTGAACATCATTGTTTATTGTTTTAAAATGTGTTATTAGAAATATGGTACTCTATTTGAATGTGCATTGTGAACCTACTATTTTGTAAAACCCACTTTCTCTCACAGAAAATCTCATTTTTGGGTACCAAAACCCTTTTAGTTCTAAGCTGTATATATATTTTTTATTTTTTAAAACATTTTTTTATTGAGCAATTGATTTTTCCTTTTTCTCATCTTGTACTGGAAGTACATATATAATCATTATTTATCCTTTTTTTTTTTGATTCTACAGCGAAATAAGCTCAATGCAAATACCTAAGCCTGAGCCTGAGACTATGGGATTGTGATTTAATGCCTCTCTGATTCCAGGAGAAGTGCGGAGCCACATGGTCAGAGACTTGACTAAAAGATATGCATGGATTACAGAGTTGTATGCCAATACTTTAGGGCTTGGAATTTGGGGTTTGAGTCCTGGAGTCCCAGTCTTTTCTAAAACTTTAGAGGACGTGGGTCCCCTCAACTTAAATTCCTAGTGAAGCACCTAAGATTGGCTATCATTTAATGGCTCATTCCCTGAGAAGGTGCAGGGAAAAATTGGATCAAAGAAAGGCATTTCCCTTATTCCTCCAAATATATAGAGTAAATGGCAATTTTTCTGTAGTCCTGGCTTTAAATGGGTAATTGCAAACTGCTTAAATCAATTTAATTAGGCCTTGGTCCAAAGGCCTAAGTTTATTTTCCTAACATTTATTTATTTTTTTTTGCACATTTTACATTTCATTCACAAGTTAATTTTTTCTCCTTTTTTTGAATTTTATTCTTTTTCTTTTTCTTTTTTTTATTATTTCTTTTGCCAATTGATTTCATGCACCCCGGTGACTCACTTAGCCATGCATCCTTGGCTGACTTTTTCAGGGGATAATGTGTTAGTTAATATTTTCCTAAGGGGTGTGTGTGTTAAGTTTTTATAATCATAATGTCTGAACTATCATCTATAAGTCAATTTTTACTCCTTTAGAAGTAAACTCAGGGGGGTAATGTTAATTCTCAGAAGGAAATGTATGTTTTATAATCTATAATGTAAAGTTTAAATTCTTTGAAAGTAACTTCAGGATAAGGATTTTGCCATCTCCCCAGAATCCAGACAACGAACCTGTTTGGTGGAGGCAACAAAAGATGCCTGAAGAACCTTCACTGGATCATGAAGATCCAATTTGAACTTTGGGGCACAGTTGATCTGAACTATGGGGTTGGATGCATTTATTTTGAATGGACAGTTCATGCCAGAAAGGGGGACTGCCCCCTTAATGGTTTTTTGTCAATGTACTGAACATTGGTTTTGTTCTTTCTCCCTTTTATCTCTAAATTATTGTAAATTCTAATTTGATTATATTTTCCTGATCCATTGGGGAGATTTATCTCCCAAAGGATCAGAGGGGGGTAATGTGTTAGTTAAAATCACTTGGGGTTCTATTTGGAAGGATTGAACCTCAATATAGTGTTTCACAAACTTCTGTGGACCTGTGGGGGTCCTTAAAACTACATTTCCCGTGGTCCAACAGGTTTCATGGGTTTCCTGTTTTGGATGACGTATTAAAGGTGAGGGACTGTTTTAAGTAGGGGGTAGTGACTTGGAACTTCCTTTTATTTAACTGAGCTCAAGGAGAGAGGAAGGTAAATGGCTGAGGTGAGGTTGGAATAGGTTTTTCTTACAGGTGCGTGGTCAGTTTATCTCTATCAGCATGGCTTTTATTAAAATACTATTCTCCCTTTTGATCTCGACCATCATCATTTTTAATAATAACAATGTTCACCCTCTCTTGATTTGTCCCCCAGAAGGTTTCCTTATGTCAGTGATCAAAGCCTTGAGCTTTGCACAACTGTGCCAGAGAGACACCCCCTTGGACTAGCAACCCAGCCCACTCTTGAATATTTGGGGTATTCAATAATGTTTGTCAGATTGAACTGAATTTGTTAAATTGATTTGTCCCACATAACTTTACAAAGCTAACCAGGGAAGTGTGATCTGTACTGTCTCTCTCCAACAAGTCCCTTGCAGCTGGTATAAATAGTCAAAATCATTCCACTTATCTTACAGTGGTGTTTTTTTTTAATAGTCATTGCTGCATCTAGGTATTTGAAGGACTTAGTAAGACTTTTAGGTTTGGGACAGTAGTAGCCTCTTTATTCTTCCTTTATTTTGCACTATACCTTCACACACCAATCCAATAATGAGGACTGTATAAAAAGAGAATAACATTTAGAATATCTGTACAGGGAATGAGAAGCAATCCTCTTGTTTTGCCTAGGTGGTATAGGGAAGCAAAATCTAGTGGAAAAAGTTGGAGATGTATATTTTGTTTATCATACTGCAACTAACTAGCTATTATAATGGGGAAAAACCAGGGAAGGTGCCTTAAATATTAAATATGGGCTCTGTGAGTGGATGGGAGACAGGAAGGGACAATGGGAAAGACTTTATAAGCAAGGGAACCAGGTTTAACTACAAGGGAAAGACCATTGACTGAAATGACAGTTAAGCCTGACCAACTGTCACTCAGCCCCACCCAGAATAAATACAGATTAATACATACACACAATGAGGATCTAAAATTACTAAAAACACACAGGGAATCAGTTTAATAATAATATGAGGGGATTGGAAAGGGGGTTAGGTAAACTATGGCTAACAACCCAGGACTGGAGTCAAAAGGGGTAAGATCTCTAGCCAGCCTGACTTCTTCCAGGCTTTGACAGCTTGGCTAAGGACCTGGGGAAGAGGGCTTAAACTTGGGATCTCACAACTCTTTCAGGGATGTTACAGGATGCCAGGAACCAACTCCTCCAGAATTGATGACCCAAAGTAGCCAGGTAGGGAGTGAATGTCTGCAAGCTGTCCACCAGTTTGCGGGTCACTTCCTGACTCAGTGCTGTCTTGCTGGATTGGTGTCCACTGCTTTCAATCTTCACCACTCTCCAAGATCCCAGGGAATCAGGGTGCAACTCCACCAGCTCTGAGGTCTCCCAGGGTCAGTTACAGCTTGTCCCAACCACCATGGAGTCCTTCTCAGAGAGAGAGAAAGCCACTTCCTGCTTCCCCATTCCATGTGGAATTCTCCAGCCCTTCCTACTAAGTCTCCTACATAATAACTTAATAATAATCCTCCTCACAACACTATGTGACCTTGGGAAGTTATTTCCCTTTCTTTGGCAAAATACTTTGCATATGTTAGCTTATTTGGTCTTTGTAATGATTCTGTAATATTAGATATTATAAATTAAATGTCCATTTTACAGACAAGGAAATTCAAGGACAGAAAATTAAATTACTTGCTCAAAGGCATGCACCAGTAATTGCCAAAGTATAATTTAAACCCAAGTCTTTCCAAGTCCAGAATTTTATATTGCTTTTGAAAGCCAATTTCTTAATGATAACAGCTTGGCTTATAGGGAAGGAATTAAACATTTAATTGAAAAAAAGGAATAGTAAGTAGCCAATAAAGTAGATGAACCATGATCATAATTAATCATTTTAAAATATTTTACCCAATTACATGTAATAACAATGTTCCACATATATGTTCTAAAATTATAAGATCCAAATTCTCCCCCTGTTCTTTTTATCACCATTGCTGGAGATGGCTAATAATTTTATCAGTGTTATACATGTTTTATCATGTAAAACATACTTCCATATTAGTCATTTTGTAAAAGAATTCTCATAGAAAACCAAAACCATGAAATTAAATCACAAATAAACTAAAGTGGAAAATAATACCCTTTGATCTTCATTCTGACTCCATTAGTTCTTTATCTAGAGGTGGATAGCATTCTTGTTATAAGATCTTCAGAATTTTCCTGGATCACTGTATTTGCTAAGTCTTTCACAGTTGATAAACATACATTATTGCTGCTTATGTGTACAATGTTCTCTTGGTTCTGTTTATTTTGGTCTGTATCAGTTCATGTAGGCCTTTCCAAAGTTTTTTTTTTTTCCTGAAATTATCCATTTATCATTTCTTATAGCATGATAGTATTCCATCACCATAATATATCATAATTTGTTCAGCCAATCCTCAATTGATGGACATCCCCTCAATTTCCATTTCTTTGTCACCACAATAAAGCAGTTATAAATATTTTTATACAAGTAGGTATCTTCCCCCATAATAAAATTTTCTTTGGAATAGACTTAGTACTGGTATTATAAGATTAAAAGATATGCACAGCTTTATAGTCCTTTGGGCATAGTTCCATATTGCTCACTAGAATTATTGGATCAGTTGACAACTTCAATAACGATACATTGGGGTCCAAATTTTGCCATAGACCCTTAAACATTTACCACTTTCCTTTACTGTCATATTAGCCAATCTGAATGCTGTTAGGTACCTCAGAGTTGCTCTAATTTGTATTTCTCTATCGGGGTGATTTAAAACATTTTTATATGATTAATAATAGCTTTGTTTTTTTTATCTGAAAACTGCTTTTTAATATCTTTGGACCACTTGTCAATTGAGGGATCATTTGTATTCTTATACATTTGACACAGTTTTCTATATATTTGACAAATGAGGCATTTGTCAGAAAAATTTTCTGTGAACTTTTTTCCTAGTCTGTTGTTTCTCTTCTAATCTTAGTTATATTGACTTTGTTTGTACAAAACCTTTTTAATTTCATATAATCAAAATTATAAATTTTATATCCTGTAATATCCTCTATCACTTGTTTCATCATAAATTCTTCTCTTCTCCATAGATCTGAGAGGTAAACTATTTTATAATCCCACAATTTGCTTATAAACATCACTATTTATTTCTAAATTATAATCCCATTTATATATATATATATATTTTTTTACACCCTTAACTTCTGTGTATTGGCTCCTTTGTGGAAGAGTGGTAAGGGTGGGCAAAGTGGGTCAAGTGACTTGCCCAGGGTCACACAGCTGGGAAGTGTCTGAGGCCAGATTTGAACCTAGGAACTCCTGTCTCTAGGCCTGACTCTCAATCCAATGAGCTGTCCAGCGGCCCCCTTTAATCCCATTTAGACTTTATTTTGTTAAAGGTTGTGACATATTGGACTATACCCTGTTTCTGCCATATTGTTTGCTAGTTTTCCCAGCAGTTTTTCCCAAGCAGTGAGTTCTTAGCCAAAAAGCTAGGATCTTTGGGTTTATCACATATATATTGCTATGATAATTTATCTCTGTATACTGTGTATCTAATCTATTATTTATCTAATTGATCTAATCTAAATTATCTAATCGATTGAACCACCAATCTATTTCTTAGCCAGTACCAGATTTCCTTGAAGATTACTGCTTTATAGTATAGTTTGAGATATGGCTCTGCTAGTCCAAATTCCTTCTTCTTGAAGTTTTGTTCTTCAAGATGAATTTTGTTATTATTGTTTCTAGTTCTATAAAATACTTTGACAGTTTGATTGATATAGCACAAATTAAATTAATTTAGGTAGAATAATCATTTTTAATGTATTAGCACATATTAATTATATTCTTTTTAATATGACATATACACACATGTATATTATATATTTATAGCTATGTATAATTCATATATATGAATTAAAGATGCAAGGATGGGCTGGGCATAGAGGGGGAGGAAGAGGAAGGAGAAGTTTTCTATATAGAGGGCTGCTACAGCCCATTACAGCCCAGTAACTTTCACTATACTGGTCATGAGCAATTAATATTTTCCAGTTGTTTAGATCTGAGTTTATTTGTCTGAAGAGAGTTTTGTAATCATGATCATATAATTCCTGTGTCTGTATTGGTGAGTAGGCTGTTGGATATTTTCTATTGCCTAGAGTTATATTTAATGGAATTTCTCTTAAAATCTCAAGCTTCCAGACGTTCTTGCTAGTATATAGAAATGCTAATGATTTATGTGGTTTTATTTTGTATCCTGCAACTTTGCTTTAGTTATTATTATTTCAACTATTTTTAGTTGATTCTCTAGAATTTTCTAAGAATACCATCATACCATCATCAAAGAGTGATAATTTCATTTTCTTCTTGCCCACTTTGATGCCTTCAATTTATTTTTCATTTATTGCTAAAAAAGGGCAGTTCTCATAAATCATTAAATGATAGTGATGATAATGGTTATACTTGCCTCACCCCTAATGTTATTGGGAAGGCTTCTATCTTATCTGCATTGCAGATTACAGTTACTGATGGATTTAGGAAGATACTATTTATCATTTTAAGGAAAGACCCCTTTCTTCTTGTGCTTCTTGGTGTCTTCAAAAAGAATGGATGTTGTATTTTGTCAAAGGCTTTTTCTGCCTCTATTGAGATAACTATGTGATTTTTGTTATTTTTGTGATTGATATGGTCCATTTTCCTGATAAAGTTCCTAGTATTAAACCAGTCCTGCATTCCTGGTAAAAATCTCTCCTGGTCATAATGAATAATACTTTTGATATATTTCTGTAGGTTCCTTGATAATGTTTTATTTAAAATTTTGGTAACTCTACTCTTTATGGAAATTGGCCTATAATTTTCTTTCTTTGTTTTTGTTCTTCCCTTAGGCAACAGAACCATATTTGTGTCATAAAAATAATTTGGTAGGTTTATTTCTTTGTCTATTTCCTACCAAATTTTATATAGCATTGGGATTAATTGTTCCACAAATATATGATATAGTTCATTAGTGAATCCATCTCATCCCCAGGATTTTTTAAGGAGTTCATCTGATATGGGATTACTTAAGTATTCAATTTCTTCTTTTGTTAATCTGTATAATTCATATTTATATAAATATTAATCCAGTTCACTAAGATTTTCAGATTTATTAGCATTTAATTGGGCAAAATAGTTCTTAATGACTGCTTTAATTTCCTCTTCATTGGTAGTAAACTGAACCTTTTCATTTTTGATACTGGTAATTTGATTTTCTTCATTTCTTTTTTTAATCAAATAAACCAATGCTTAATCTTTTTATTCATTTTTCATAAAATCAACTCCTAATATTATTGAATACTTCAATAGTTTTCTTACTTTCAATTTTATTTTCTTTTATCTTTAGTATTTCCAATTTGGTGTTTAATTGCAGAATTTAAATTTGTTCTTTTTCTAGTTTGATTTTTGGTTGCATGCCCAGTTCATTGATTTGCTTTTTCTCTGTTTTATTGATATAAGCATTTGGAGAAATAATTTTTCCCTTAAGTACAACTTTGTCTGCATACCATGAATTTTGATAAATTGTCTCCTCATTGTCATTGTCACTAATTAAAATATTAACTATGTTTTTTATTTGTTCTTTGATCCAGCACTTTTTAAGGATTAGATTATTTAGTTTCCAATTATCTTTATTTGTCTTTTCATGGACACATTGTTCATAATTTTATTGCATTATGATCAGAAAAAGATACATTTATTATTTCTGTTCTAAATTTGATTGTGAAGTTTTTATGCCCTAACTCATGGTCAATCTTTGTGTAAATGCAATGTACTGCTTAAAAAAAACTGTCTACTGGATCTATGTTCTAGGACAGTTGCTTTATCCAGTGGGATTGTTCATATATTCTTCTGTCTTTTCATTCTGTTGATTTTGCTTTATTGTTTGTTGATGTCTCTTGAAGTTATTAGCTTTCTCACTCCCAATTCTAATTTTTATTAATTCTGTTTTCTTCAGTGAGCTTTTTTTTTAATTTGTTTTTCTTTTTTTTTTTAACCCTTTATTTACTTCTGTGTATTGGCTCCTAGGTGTAAGGGTGGGCAATGGGGGTCAAGTGACTTGCCCAGGGTCACACAGCTGGGAAGTGTCTGAGATTAGATTTGAACCTAGTACCTCCCGTCTCTAGGCCTGACTCTCAATCCACTGAGCTACCCAGCTGCCCCTCTTCAGTGAGCTTTTGAATCTCCTTTTCCATTTGGTCAAACTTACTTTTCAAAGAACTCTTTCTTCACTGGATTTCTTTTACCTCTTTTCTCATTGGCCATTTCTGTTTTTTTAGGTATTATTTTCCTCTTTTATTGCTCTCATTTCTCTTCCCCACTTTCCTCTGTATCTCTTATTTGATTTTTAAAAATTTTTGAGCCCTTCCAGAGCCTGAGTATAATTAACATTTTTCATTGAAATTTTGTTTTTAGCTGTTTTGATCTCAATATCCTCTTCTGAGTTCATGGCTTTCTTTCTTTGTCTCCGTAATGATTTTCTATGGTTAGATTCTTTTTTGATGCTTGCTTATTTTCCTTGATTTTTTTTCTTGACTTTTATTTTTGCCTCGGATATTGACTCTTGTTATATGCTTAGATGGAGCACTCTCTTAAACTTCAATTGTTTCTTGCTGCTACCCTGTTCTATTTCTGGATTTCTACTAGTTTTACTTCTTCCAAGGTGGCATGATGGCCTGTGTGATCACTGCTGATTCAGTCATTCCTGAGACCTTCTAATTGCTTGTACATCTCATATAACTGTGAGGTACCTTGTGATATAACTTAATGCCTCACCTTGGGCTTATGCAAAGGGCTTAGGTCCTTACTTTGGGCTTACACTTGGTAGGCACCTATAGATTGCCTTGCAGCAGGGCTTGAGGATTCAGTACAGACTTGGACAGGTGCTCTGGTCCATATGTAGGCAGGGGCTGCAGGTTCATTCTTATCTTACACAGGCCAACCACACATGGAGTGTCTTGATTTAAGGCTTGAGGTCTCACTCTAAGTTTATGCTAAAGCTTAGAATGTCAAAGGTGGGAGTGGCACTCAGCTGCTAACTTAGGCAGAGGCTTGGAGTTTCAATGTTGCCTTGGGCTCAGGTTGTGAACTTAGAACAGTAGTTATGGGATGGAGTGGCTTGTTATTGGCACGTGCTGGTTGTTCTTTGTATGGCCTTGCTGAGGGCTGTGCTCCCTTTTCACACAGTGAAACAGAGCCACTCTGCCTCATTTCCAAGTTGTTGTTTTGTTTTTTTTTAGGAAGATTGTTTTACTCTGTCCCCTTGTTTTCTATGAGTCCATTATTTATTTTGAAGCATTATTTTGAGGTTGGTTGGAGAGAATTCTCAGAGAATTTCAAGCTTTTTGTGTCTCTACTCAGCCATCTTGGCTCCACATCTGAAATAATCACATTTAATTCCTAGGGAAAAACAGATCTCATTGAGTTGGTGTGGTTAGGAAAGTTTTTATCACATTACCTAGAATTTGAATAATAATGAAAATTTGAATTATAGGGAAAGTATTAGAGAAGGCATTTTTGGTAGGAGGAATTGTGTGAAAAAAGGAAGAAACAATACAATTTGAGAGAGAAACACATCTACATGAAATGAGATGAATTTGTAAAGCACTTTGAAAACCTCATAGCACTATATAAAAGGTAGTTATCATCATCATCATTATCATTAGTAAAACATTTATAAAATGATAGGACATAAATTTGAGCCAGAATGTAGAATATTTATGCAATTTAGGCTTTATTTGATATATAATAGGCGAGTTATTAAACATTTCGGAGCAAGAAATTTACATCATTAAATCAGTATCTGATAAAGATTACCTTTAGACGACATACCAAATGATTAGGAGGAGCTATCAAGTTTCTTCTTATTTGTAGGCCAGAAATGACTATAGAATGTCAGATACTAGGATCACACATTGGAGAACCAAGCCAGTGCACAAGGAGTGGAATTTTTGAAATGGTGTCTTGGAAAGAAAAATTCACCTTGAACTTCTCAGAGAGGGTAAATGAGTCATTAAAATGAAGATAAAGAGACAGGAGAGATGCATAGAACTAACTAAGGTTACAGAAAGAAAGTGTATAAGGCAGAGACAGAGAAAATCAAGTTGACAGAGACAGGGAGAAAGAGCTAGGCAGATTATAAGGGCCATTGAGGATACTAAAATTCTGTTTATTTAAACCTGATAGTAGCCTTGAAAGAACTTGAAGTGAACTCATGAGGTATATTCTTTTGGTCCCTTTAGAAGCAATTTAAAAATCATACTTTCTGAGAAGGCGCTGTCAGAATGTAAGAGGACCATAATAATGTGATGTCATAAAAACAAAGGAGAAGAGAATTTCAACAAAAAAGGGGATGTTCAGTGATGTCTAGTTATACAACGTTGTCACAGAAAATAATGACTGAGGAAAGGGAATTGAAAAAGAAAAGGGTTTTCAAAGTGCAAGGTCATTAGTTACCTTTGAGATTATATGCAATGCATCTCTTTCTGCCCCACTCCTTTGGAAGACTTAAAGTCCTTGAAATCAGGGACCAGTTTTTATACTTGCTTTATTATGCACCAAAAGTGTTCATTATATAGAACCTGGTGATATTGAGATCAGGGAATTCAGGTGACCAACTTCTTTAGTTAATTTCCAGCCCTTTCTCTGTGCAAATTTCTGCAATAGTAGTTCTACTATGTGATGATTAAAAGGAAAATAAAAGTTAATATTTTTAGAATTTGAAACAGAGGGGGCAGCTGGGTATCTCAGTGGATTGATAGCCAAGCCTAGAGATGGGAGGTCCTAGGTTCAAATATAGCCTGAGACACTTCCTAGCTATGTGACCCTGGGCAAGTCACTGAACCCCCATTGACTAACCCTTACCACTTTTATGCCTTGGAAACAATACACAATATTAATTCTAAGAAGGAACGTAAGATATATTTTTTAAAAAGTTGCAACAGAATGTGTAAACTCAATCACCACCACCATCATACCACATGCACTGGAACCAGGCTTTCAGTTCACTTATTACATACTTATAAATTAATCCCCTCTGTCCTTGACACTGAAAGTTGGATTCTGCCTTTGGGATACTGAGGTCTAAGATTTGAGATTTTACCTCATCTTTCTCAGAATCAGACCACCATGACACTTGCCAGTCCTTCCTTACTGTTTTGATGCCCCATATTTCCTCTAATTGTGTCCAGATTTATGTGTTGTATTATTGGAATATAGCATCTTTGAAGAAAAGGACTTTCTGGATTTTTTTCTCCTCAGTTCTCATCATAGTAATTGACAGATGGCAAGCAATTAGTACATTTTATATTCATTCATTCATTCAAGAGACACCTAATTCCAAGATAACCTTTCAGTTGGCATTTATTCAGAACTGGAGTATATAGACACCCCAATCCAATGATTTTTATTTTAAACCTAAACTATAAAACCCATTAAATAAGTGCAAAGAAATCAGAGTAAAATTAAAAAATAAATAATAAGGAAAAAACTAATCCATTCTCAAAGGGAAATACTCTATCAAGATAAAAAGGATCATATTATCATGTGTGCTGTTATATAACCAGTGGAAGAAAAAACATGGGGGAGAAGGACGTGAAACTTCCTTGCTATCCTACTACCACCCACAAACAATCAAAAATAATTCCTCAGAATCAACGCTAAATATGTCAAAAACTGATAAGAGTCAGAAATAAAGCTGAGATGCCAAGGACAACTAGGGAGGGAGGTCTCTGACTTCCCTGATCACAGTTTCACCAGAGAGCATAAATAACCCTGGAAGAAACAATACAACATTTAGAAGTGGTAAACACTGGGGGCAGGATTTACAGGCTTACCTTGTTTCCTGAATTCAGGAGCTTGCATCCCAGTAATGGATAACAGTGAAGTCAATAGGCAGAAATCCCAGAGAGTTTCTTTGCCAACTGTAACCTAAACTTCAGAGATCTCAACTTCCCCACAACCAGGGATTGATCTCTGACCAGGGAAGGACTTTGTCCCTCACCACAGCTACCAGACACCTGCTCTCTCCCAGGCTGAGCTCTTGGGAGGAGAGGAGTAAGGAATGAGGACACATTGGTGAGTGTGATTGTCAAGGGGATGGGACCCTGTTGGGTGTGGTGACCTCATAAGAGATTGGAGACTCTGACTGCTGCCACAAGTTGGAGGCGAGCTATTTGTTTACAGTGGGAGAACTAATGGGAGAAGTGATTGGTGCCCTGAGGTCAGTCACAGACTGGGGCTTGCTCAGGTGAGCAGGGATTACATCTGGCCCTGAATTATAGAAACTGGAAGAACTAAATAGGGCCCAGAAAATAACACACACAAAAAGTCTTAAAATCTGAGGTACCATCCAAAATATACTAGAAATCTTGGAATTCTAACATAAAGCTAGTAATTAAGTTTATTGATCCCACTATAAAAATTTAAAAAAAATTGTAAGCAAAGGAGAAAGCTATTTTTAAAAATTGTATTTTTATTGTCATGCAAAGCATACTAAGAATTATTGTAAGGGTTTTAACCTTTATAAATTATTGGTATTGCTATATTATTATCAATAATTGTACCCTAAATCTAAATTTCTAACTATACCCAAACCCCAAATTTCTGGGTTCACAAGAACCATCTTCCCCTTCATAGAAATCAAGGCTAACATCTTCTATCTGTCTATTAACCCAATTCTAACTTAATACCCTAAAACTAAAAAAAGAAATGTAACATCACAATGAGAAAGATTGGATTTATTTCCTTCCTTTTTAGATGGGAAAAACCAGCCAATCAGAATCCTCACAGCTTTGTTCCCTTTTGCCACCACTGAAAAAGCAGTGACATTGCACCACAATCTCCTTCCTTCTTACTTGGATATTTATGAAGTAGAAAATTTACCAGATCTTCTCCAATATCCAACTCTCTGAGTCTCCTTGGACCTCCTTCCTTGAATGAGGATAGACCAAGAGAGAGTGTTTCTTGAGTCAGGACAGACCAAGAGAGAGTGAGTGAGAGAGTGAGTGGGGTCTCAACTGTCCCCTTCAAGAACCTCTGAGAAATTTTTTTTTTATTTACCATGATCCTCTTTTGAAAATTCTATTTTCACTTAAAGAAATCCAGCTTTCTCAAATTTCTGTATTTATCTATTACAATAAACTCTATTTCTTAATCAACTCTTAATTAATTCTTAATTAACAAATATCCTATTATAGAACCCAATTATTGATATCTTTTATGTGGACAGAGAAGACATGGATCCAAATTCAGAGGACAGTAAAGTAAAAATGCTTACTTTTAAACAGCAAAGGAAAATGATGAATGACCACAAGCTCAAAAAAAGCTTTTGGAAAAACATTTTTTAAAACCCTTAACTAGGGGCAGCTGGGTAGCTCATTGGATTGAGAGTCAGGCTTAGAGAGGGGAGGTCCTAGGTTCAAATCCAACCTCAGACACTTCCCAGCTGTGTGACCCTGGGCAATTCACTTGACCCACATTGCCCAAAGCCCAAAGTGACTTGCCCAGGGTTACACAAGCTGGGAAGTGTCTGAGGTTGGATTTGAACCTAGGACCTCCCCTCTCTAAGCCTGACTCTCAATCCACTGAGCTACCCAGCTGCCCCTTGGAAAAACTTTTTAAAAAAATCTCAAAAATCAAATGTGAGAATTTGAGGATAAAATTAGGAAAAAATGAGAGCAATGAAAGAAAAAAAGAAAATATGAAAGAAGATCATCCAAAAGGAAAGAGAGATTCAGAAATGGTAGAAAATAATTCATTAAGAAGTAGAATTGAATAAGGAAATGTTAATGACTCCACAAGGCAGCAAGAAATAACAAAGCAAAATAAAAAAAATGAAACAGTATAAGCGAATATGAAACATTTTATCGCAAAAACAACTGACTTGAAAAATAGATAAAGGATAGAAAATATAGGAATTTTTTGGGCCCCTGGGAAGTTACAATAAAAAAAGACATTTTCCCTAAGAAATTATCAAGGAAATTGCAAAGAAATATTTAATAGAAGGTAAAAAATTGAAATTTTTCACTGATCAACACCAAAAAGGGACTCCAAAATGAAAATGCATAGGAATATTTTTACAAAGTTCTGTAATTTCCATGTTAAGGAGAAAATACCACAAGCTGCAAGAAAAAAGCAACTTAAATACTGTTCTGAAACAACACAAAACTTAGAAGCATCATTATTAAAAGAAAAAGGACATAGAACGCACTATTTCTAGGAGTAAATTAGTTGAGTTTACGACCAAAAATAACATCCACCAAATCTGAGCATAATTACATAAGGAAAATGAATATTTAGTGAACTGAAGAAATTTTAACTATTTGGGGGAAAAAAAGAAAGAACTCAACAGAAAATATAAAGCATAAGAAATATAAGAAAGTATATAATAAAGACCAATTATAAGTGACCCCAAATTCAAACTGTCCACTTCTAATATGGGGATATATCAATTATAACTCTTAAGAATAGATAGTTTGAAATAGCATATCTAGAAAGAAGATATGAAGTCAAGTTGAATATGATGAAATGAGCTAAAAATAATAAAATGGAACATGAAGAGGTAAACTTTGGCAATTATCTAATATAAAAGAGGGATGAGGGGAAAAACTGTTACAGAGAAGGAGAGGAAGGAGAAAATAACTGGTAGTACTGGAATGCTCATTTTTTCAGCAGATCTGTTTTAAAGAGGTAAAAATATATAAACCTTGAATGGTAGAAGTCATTAATTAACAAAGAAACAGGAGGTATAGGGGATAGGATAAGTTAGGGACGAATAGTCCCATTAAGATTTTAAGTGACTAAGAGAAGGAAACATAAATTAAGAGAAAAAGAGGTTTAGGAAAAGGGAAGGATTCTTAGAAGGTAGTACATATCAAGAAATAGATGGGTAAGCTGAGGGGACTCTTAATGAAGGTATTTTTTAGAATCAAACTCATATCAAGAAATTAAAGGGCAGAGTTAGGTGGTTAAGGAAGGGACTTTGGAAAAATTTAAAATAAGAGCTAAAAGATGAGATCAAAGGCCAAGAGATGAACCTTTAGGAGGGTGAGTTAATTTAGAAATAGAAGGGCAAAAGTAGAGGATAACAGAAGGTTTCTAATAAGGGATGTGAATTGGAAAAATAGTGGACAGAAGAAATATGGCATTTGAGGAGGGAAACTATAAAAAAGAGAGGAAGAGACGAATTTTATATGGGAAAACAAAATGGAGGGAAACACACAACTAATAATTGTGACTTTGAATGTGAATGTGATGAATTCACCCATTTAAAAAAACAGATATTAGAATGTAACAAAACCCCAAATATACAATAATATATTGTTCATAAGAAACACACTTAAAATAAGAGACATGCATAGAGTAAAATAAAAGGCTGGAACAGAATGTCTCAAATGATATAATGAAAGCAGTAATAGCAATCACAATCTCAGTCAAAGTTAAAGCTAAAATAGTTATAATAAAAAATGGAGAAACTATGTCATGTTGAAAGATACCTTAGATAATTAAGCACTGTTAATATTAAATCTATATACAGGGCAGCTGGGTAGCTCAGTGGAGTGAGAGTCAGGCCTAGAGACAGGAGGTCCTAGGTTTAAACCCGGCCTCAGCCACTTCCCAGCTGTGTGACCCTGGGCAAGTCACTCGACCCCCATTGCCCACCCTTACCACTCTTCTACCTATGAGACAATACACCGAAGTACAAGGGTTAAAAAAAAATCTATATACACCAAAATTTGTAGCCTTCAAATTTTAAAAGGAAAAGTAAATGATTTGTATATGGAAATAGATAACAGTAATAGTGGGGAACTTCAACTGAATCTAGTCCATTAAATAATTAAATAAGGCTCTCTTCTGAAGCATCATCAAGTTCAATATACACAGAGAAAAGGTAAGAGGCTAGAGCAGAATCTATCAAGCTTCACCTGAGACAAAAAAAGCAGTAATAGCAATCATGATTTCAGACAAAGCTAAAACAAAAATAGATTTGATTAAAAGAAATAATGAAGTACTATCAAAATGTAGTATAGACAATGAAGAAATATCAATACTTAATATATGAAACAAATGATATAGGATCTATGTTTTTAAAGGAGAAACTAAAGGAGATTAGGGAGAAAATAGTAAAAGTATAATAGTGGGGGATCTCAAAGTTCCCTAAAAGAACTAGATAAATCTAACCAAAAACAAATAAGAAAGAAATAAGCAAATAGAATGAAATCTTAGAAAAGTTAGTTTTAATAGATATCTGGAAAAAGTGAATAAGGATAAAAAAGAAATATACCTTCTTTTCAGCAGCAGGTGGTACATATACAAAGACTGATCATGCACTAGGGAAGTGATGGTAAACCTTTTATAGACCATATGCCATGCCTCACTGCCCTCCAGACCACAACCCGCTAGCCCCCTTACTCCCTACCACCCCGCCTTACCCCACATAGGAGAGGGAAAACGTGATCCCACTGGGCTGCTGGGTAGAGGGGAGGGTGAAATGAGGAATGTCCTCAGCCTGGGTAGAGAGGGAGAGGGTGCCATTGGGCAGCTGGGAAGAAGGGTGAGTGATGTGACAAAATGTCATCGGGCATAGTGGACAGTGGAAAGTGAGATGTTCCATTCCAGTCCCTCTGCCTTTTGTAAGGATGGGTCAGATTGGCAATGATTGGTAATGGAGTCAGAGCAAAAGAGGAAGCTGGATATATGGGCAAGGGGGAGGGGTGTGAGTGAATAGAATTCTTTCTCCTCCCCCTCTTGAGGCAATTACAGCCCTTGAAATAACAGTTTTAACAGAATCCCCCTTTTAGATCAAGAAATGGAGGCTGTTTTGACTTGGCTATCCCAGGGCTAAATTGGTAGACAGATAAGAAATAATCCCACTGAGATTAGCAACTTCCACTGTTAGAAGATTATTCCCCAAAGCCTAAGGTAGATATAGGATCCGGATGTCTTCAAACCACCATCTTGCCCTTTGGACAACAGCTATGCTCAGTGCTTGCCTGGAGGAAGATTTGGCCTAGGTAATGTATGAAATTCGTTAGTAAATCTTATAATATAACTTCATACTGGCTCACAAATTTAACAAGGGAAGGGATTTATTAATTTCAGGGGAATAGGGAAGGAGGGTAAATTTCAGGATGGAGGGTAAAGAAAACTACCTAATATCTTCAGGAAACTTGTTAGATATAGCAAACCCTAGAGAGGAATGCCTTTGAATAACTAATACTTCTAACTCCCTCACAAATGGACTTTCTTTTAATCTAATGTTATCAAGTTTAAGATCATGAAGATAATCTTGATTGTAGATTTTGATTACAGATTAGCTGAGATATGGCACATGAGGTATTTTCCCAGTGTTCACAGACTGGATTAGTTTGTATGGAGTAAACAGCAAAATAACACCCTGCTCCCTGAGGTCAGAGATGAGCTAACAAAAAGAAAAGCAATCCTACACTTTTCCCAGCCATACTCATTCACCAAAGTGTGTTTTGAAAGCTGGGTGTCCTGGCTTTTATACCCACATTCTTAACTGCCCCAACTGCCCCTCTCCTGGAGTTCTGGGGGGTACTATGGAATTCAGCGAGGCAGTTTCACCCCACTAAAGATCATGCATGTTACACTTTCTAGTAATGAACACTGAAGGGAGACAGCATGTGCCCACAGAGAGTGCTCTGTGTGCCCTCTTTGGCACATGTGCCATAGGTTCACTATCACTGCATTAGGGCATAAAAACTTCACAACAAAATGCAAAAAATCAGAAATAATAAATACAACTTTTTTCAAATCATAGTGCAATGACATTATAATAAATAATCATTCATAAAAAGGTAAATAAAAATTAATTAGAAACTAATTTAGTTCTTCCAATGAACAAATCATAAAACAATCACTGATTTCATTGAAGAGAATACAATGAAGAGACAATATATTAAAATTTATGGGTACAGCCAAAGCAGTACTCAGGAGAAAACTTATATCCCTGAAATCATATTAATAAAATAGAGAAAAAGCAGATCAATGAATTGGGCATTCAACTGAAAAAAAAAAGAAAAAGAAAAACAGAACAAATTAAAAATCCCAGATAATACTATATTGGAAATCCTATAAGTGAAAGAAGAAATTAAAATTGAAAGTAAAAGAACAGTTGAATTAATAAATAAGACTAAGTCTTGGTCCTATAGGGTAAATAAAATAAATAAATAGATAGATAGAATATTGGTTAATTTGATTTTTTTAACATTTATTAATATTCATTTTTAACACGGTTACATGATTCATGCTCCTCCTTTCCCCTTCAACCCCCCCTCCTGCACCCCCCCTCTACCCATGGCCGATGCGCATTTCCACTAGTTTTGTCATGTGTCCTTGATCAAGACCAATTTCCAAATTGTTGGTAGTTGCATTGGTGTGGTAGTTTCGAGTCCACACCCTCAATCATGTCCACCCCGACCCATGCGTTCAAGCAGTTGTTTTTCTTATATGTTTCCTCTCCTGCAGTCCTTCCTCTGAATGTGGGTAGCTTTCTTTACCATAAATCCCTCAGAATTGTCCTGGGTCATTGCATTGTTGCTGGTACAGAGGTCCATTACAATCGATTTTACCACAGTATATCAGTCTCTGCGTACAATGTTCTTCTGGCTCTGCTCCTTTCTCTCTGCATCAATTCCTGGAGGTCTCTCCAGTTCGCCTGGAACTTCTCCAGTTTATTATTCCTTTTAGCACAATAGTATTCCATCACCCGCATATACCACAGTTTGTTCAGCCATTCCCCAATTGAAGGACATACCCTCCTTTTCCAATTTGTTGCCACCACAAAAAGCGCAGCTATGAATATTTTCGTACAAGTCTGTTTATCT
>NC_058131.1:175374466-175375875 GCF_016433145.1 Gracilinanus agilis | reverse complement strand
TGTCTGATAGAATTCACTTGTGAATCCATCAGGCCCTGGTGATTTTTTCTTAGGGAGTTCTTTGATGGCTTGTTCAATTTCTATTTCTGATATGGGATTATTTAGGTATTCTATTTCTTCTGCTGTTAATCTAGGCAGTTTATATTTTTGTAAATATTCGTCCACATCTCCTAAATTGTTAAATTTATTGCCATATAATTGGGCAAAATAGTTTTTAATGATTGCCTTAATTTCCCCTTCATTAGAGGTGAGGTCTCCCTTTTCATCTTTGATACTATCATTTTGGTTTTCTTCTTTCCTTTTTTTTATTAGATTGACCAGTACTTTGTCTATTTTTATCTGTTTTTTCAAAGTACCAGCTTCTAGTCTTATTTATTAATTCAATAGTTCTTTTACTTTCGATTTTATTAATTTCTCCCTTGGTTTTTAGTATTTCTAATTTAGTTTTCATCTGGGGATTTTTAATTTGCTCACTTTCTAATTTTTTGGGTTGCATGCCCAATTCATTGATCTCTGCCCTCCTTAATTTGTTAATATATGCACTCAAGGATATAAATTTCGCCCTGAGTACTGCCTTGACCGCATCCCACATAGTTTGGTAGGATGTCTCATCATTGTCATTTTCTTCAATGAAATTGTTTATTGTTTCTATGATTCCTTCTTTGACAAATTGTTTTTGAAGAATCATATTATTTAATTTCCAATTAGTTTTTGATTTTCTTGTCCTAGTGCCCTCACTAATTATTATTTTTATTGCATTATTATCTGAGAAGGTTACATTTATTATTTCTGCTCTTTTGCATTTGTTTGCAATGATTCTATGCCCTATAACATGGTCAATCTTTGTGAATGTGCCATGTGCAGCTGAGAAGAAGGTGTATTCCTTTTTGTCCCTATTTATTTTTCTCCACATATCAATTAGATCTAATTTTTCTAGGACTTCATTCACCTCTCTTACCTCTTTCTTATTTATTTTCTGGTTTGATTTATCTAGATCTGACCGAGGGATATTTAGATCTCCCACTAGTATGGTTTTACTATCTATTTCCTTCTTGAGCTCTGCCAGTTTCTCCTTTATGAATTTGGGTGCTGTGCCACTTGGTGCATACACATTGAGCAGTGTTATTTCCTCATTGTTTATACTGCCTTTAATCAGGATGTAATGACCTTCCCTGTCTTTTTTAATCATATCTATTTTTACTTTGGCTTTGTCAGAAATCATAATGGCCACTCCTGCCTTCTTTTTCTCATTTGAGGCCCAAAAGATTTTGCTCAAACCCTGAACCTTAAACTTGTGTATGTCCACCCGCCTCATATGTGTTTCTTGTAGACAACATATGGTGGGATTTTGGTTTCTAATCCACTCTGCTATTTGCTTCCGTTTTATGAGCGAGTTCATCCCGTTCACA